>NW_013654542.1:0-19247 GCF_000499385.1 Eimeria necatrix
ACGGAAAAGTGCAGAATAAAAGAAGTGAACGCAGAAGAAAGCGAAAGCGATTCAAAACGGAAAAGTGCAGAATAAAAGAAGTGAGGGCTCTCTGCGGGGCGCGCTGCTGACGTGTACGTCCACCCGGAGTTCCCGCTGGGCGGAGAGAAAGCCGGCCTGGACCTTTTCTTCGCCCTCGGCTCCCACGGCCGCCAGGCAGCAGAGGCAGATGCCCCCCACAGCCAGCGGGTGCTCGCAGGCCGTCGCCGCCACCGCCCCCAGCCTGCAGCAGCAGCAGCAGCAGCAGCAGCAGCAGCAGCAGCAGCAGCGGCGGCGGCGGCGGCGGCGGTGGCGGTTGCGGTGGAAGCAGCAGGGAAGGGAACAGGGAGGGGTAAACGAAAACGGATCAGACACTCGCAGCAGCCTGGACGCGCCATCTGCGACTGCTGCTGCAGCACCTGCTGCTGCAGCACGGGAAGCAGCAACAGCAGCAGCAACAGCAGCAGCAGCTAATGCTGCTCCGCGTGGCTTACTCGGTACTACTGGAAATAATTTCATTGTTCAAAACCGACAACTTGCAAAGAAGTCCAGACACAGGGGCGCGCACCACAAACTCGGAAGCAGCAGGCGGCCTTCCATCCGCTGCTGCTGCTGCTCCTGCTGCTGCCCGTGTTGCTGCTGCTTCTGATGCGCTTCCTCCTGCTGCATCGGCTGCTGCTTCTGCTGCTCCGCGTTCTTCTGCTGATCCGGCTGCTTCTCTCCCACGCGCTGCTTCTCCTGCTGCTGCTGGTCCAACTGAATCTGCTGCCTCCGTTCCCTTTGCTGCTTCTGCTGCTTCTGCTGCTTCTGCTGCTTCTGCCGCTTCTGCTGCTCCGGGACGTGCTGCTGGGCTTACAGCTGCTGCTCCTGCTGCCGGCGCTGCCGGTGTGTCCGCGGCCGTTGCCGTTTCTTGCCCTTGTGCATCTGCTGCGTCTGCTGCTGCTGCTGCTGCTGCTGCTGCACCTTCGCCGCCATTCTCAGCAGCAGCAGCAGCAGCAGCAGGGGGCGGAAAGAGGTGCGCGAGCACCTGGCCCTCGACCACGTGGCTGCCGGCTGGAACTCTCCATTTGATGGTCAGCGGCAGCGCCTGCTGCGCCTCTGGGGGGAGGCAGATTGAAACAGCGCCTTTGGGCTCTGCTGCTGTTGCTGCTGCTGCTGCTTCCTGCGGATCCATGGGCTCTTCGCTCAACTAGCTGCAGTGCAGAAACTAAACCCGAAACCCTTAACCCTCAACCCGGGGAAAGCAGCAGCAGGAGGAGCCGCAACGCACAGTACCGGGAACGAAAGCTGAGCTTTGGAGGGTTCGTGCCTAGGGTTTAGGGTTTAGGGTTTAGGGTTTAAGGCTCGCTTGTCCCAAGGTGACAGCCCGAGAGCCGACGCCCCTGGCCCTCCTTAGCCGATGTGTCTGCTACGAGTTTCAAAATGCAAAACAGCAGCAGCAGCAGCAGCTACTGCTGCTGCTGCTGCTTCGGGTTTCCCACGTGTATGTACCAAAACTGAATGAGCAGGGCCCCCTATGTATCGGGGGCTGCCTTGGGGGGAAAGCAGCTCTAAATGAACTTGAGGAAACGGGGGTTTTGAATTAATAAAAAGGAAATCGAAACAACAGAAGATCAGTTTTTACATTTCCTTATTCCCGAGTAAACCCTTGCGGTTGTTTCCCCTGCATGCGGCCGAAACCTTGAGCTGGGGCCCCCGCGAAGCTGAACTGAGCGGCGTTTTCCGTTTTCCCCTTCAAAGTGAATTTAATTTCCTTTTTTTCACCAAAATGCCTTTTTATTGAATCAATTTCCGGACTGCTGCTGCCTGTGTATCTCGAACTCCCCCTAGTCTTCGAAGAAGCCGGGGTTCGCCAGAAAAGGCGTAATTCAACTAAGACCAAACTGGCCGCAGCAGCAAGCAGCTAGCCAGAGCCGCAGCAGCGACAAAGCTGCTGCTTCACAACAAAGTGTAGAAGCTTCAGAGTGTGTGAGGTAGTAAGGAAGGAAAGATTCTGTCAGCTCAAATCCTCACTTCCCCTCGTTTTTTTCCCTTTTCATCTTTTTCACGTTAACACCAAACACTCTACTTTGCTGCCAACAGCCAGCCCATGGCTTCCCACGCAAAGAGGCTCTCTGGGGGCCTCTTTCGCTTCTCAGCTGCAGCAGCAGCAGCAGGAGGCCCCTGGAGGCTGGGGGGAGCTACAGCAGCTGCAGCAGCGCCTGCAGCAGCTGCAGCAGTACCAGCAGCAACAGCAGCAGCAGTAGCAGCAGCGCCGGCAGGCGAAGACTTTCCACGGCCTCCAGCTCGAGCCCAAGCATCTTTCAGGAGGCTTTCCATCTGTGCACACCGACTGGGGTCTCTTGCTGCACCGGGGCTGCCAGCGCTAGCCAGCAGCAGCAGAATGGGCGGCAGCAGCCTCAGCAGCAGCAACAGCAGCAAGTGGCAGCCGCTAGGCCTCCTTTCACGCAAGTGTAGCAAGGCGCAGCAGCAAGCGCCACAGGCCACTCTTTATTTAGGGCTTTCCTTAGTGTGCATATAAACGGCTGCATGCGTGCCAAGAGCCCTGCTGCTGCTGAGGCCCCCCTGCTGCAGCTGTTGCTGCTGCTGCTGCTGCTGCGTTGCGTTCTCAGGCCGTCGTCCGCCGTCTCTGTGGGATTCGGAAGAAGTCAAAGAAGAGTTCGCCCGCTCTGTGGGCCGCCGCAGAGCCCCCGCGCGGTCCAGTAGGCAGTCAAGCGCAGCAGCAGCAGCAGCAGACAGCAGCAGCAGCAGCAGCAGCTCGGAAAGCCTCGTAGAGACGGGCTGGAAAGAGTTTTTGGGGCGCTACAAAGCACCCACGGGGACGTTCAACCCGCCGCTGCCGGGGGCAGCTGCAGCAGCCGGTCGGGTGCAGCGAAGAAGAAGAAAAAGTGAGAAAAGAAAAGCACTTATGAAGAATTGAATCAGAGACCCCATTTGTGCAACTCTAATCACGGACACAGCCCATGGCCCGCAGCCGCGCCGCCACTGTTGCTGCGCTGCTGTGGGGCGTGAGCTGCTGCTGCAGCCCACCTGGAGGAGCCGCAGACGCCGGCGAGTGAAGCTGCTGCTGCTGCCGCTGCTGCTGCTGCTGCTGCTGATGAGGAGGAGGACAGAGGGGAGGCCTCGCTGGACTTTCCGGAGAAGAAGGACCCCACTGCGGAGCTTTTTGACTATTCGTGTCTCCGCGGAAAAGGCGAATACCGCGAGCTGACCCACGAAGAGGCCGCGCGCATGCACGAGGCTTACCAGCAAAAGCTGCTGCTGGACCGAAGAGTCCGCTGGCTCAAGTCCAGGGCGCTCCCCGACCCCGACAGAGACGCCGCCGCCATTCTCAAGGCCCACGCGCAAGACCAGGTGCGCTCGCCAGCAGCAGCAGCAGAACAACCAGCAGCAGCAGCAGCAGCGGCAGAGTGGGAAGCTGAGGGTTTCAGTCGAGTTCTCCCGTGAGGGTTCGAGTCTTTTTCTCCGTGATAAATATACTGAAAGCCGCGCAACAGAGGCCTCCTTCCGGTCTTTGCTGCTGTTGTATAATAGCACACGTAAGAATGCATGCATAAGGGCTGCCTGTTCTGCTGCTGCGCCGCTAGACCGAAGACGCCCTCATCGAGTCACTTGGTCTCGGCGACGGCGTGAGAGCAGCGCGGCACCTCGTGAGGATGGAAGCCGATGCGGAAAGACAGGAGCTGGCCTCTCGCATCCGAGCGAAGATGCGGGAGGAGAAACTCGCAAATGCGAGGCTCATGAAGGCCCCCTTGCCCAATGTTCAAGGTAAGAAAACAAATTCTGACCGCGGCATCTGCCAGTAGGGCCCAAAGTCCAACATGCAAATCGGCCGTTGGCTCCATTTGCCTCTGCAGGCCAGATCGTCGACCCTATCAAGTTCCACGTGGCCCGCAGAACTGTCCGCCAGGCGCGCCTTCTGCAGTCGCAGCTTGAAGAATTCCTTACGTGGAACTCCGCGGAATTCCTCCACGGAATGCTGGGGGGAGCTTCAGTTTCAATTCACCATGTGGAACAACAAACCACAAGGTGAGCGCCAGCTTCCAGGCCTTCAGCAGAGCCTTCCCGCCCGTTGCTGTTTGTCTTATCGCGGCCTTGACGTCTTACTCCTTCCTCCTGTAGTGCTGCCTTTTCAGGTCAACATGCAATGTGTTTTTCACCGTGGTGTCTAGACACGACCCCAAGGACGTCGAAGAACGACTGAACCGCGCGTCGCCACACTTACGGATGCAAATGGCGAGACGTTTAGAACTTGGCTACACTCCTGCATTCCGTTTCATTCATGCAGATGAAGAGCTGAACAAGCACAGCCTTTTCAAGCTAGTTTCAAACCCCTCCCCACGTAGTGGCATTTCAAAACAGCAAAAACAGCAAACCATTGCCAAGGCGTGGGGAGCAACAATGAATCGAACTGGCTAAAGAACAGATGCATATGCTCACTAACAGAGTATGTGCATTTTGATGCTAGATTCACTTCGGCTCGCCCGTGGGTGGCCAACATCATGCCTGCAAACTGAAAGTGAGTCACGAATATGCAAGTATTCAAGACATTTAAAACCGTTCATGAGAGTCTGTTCAACAGTTTTGGCGGATACTAAATATATTTCCGCTTCGAGGAAATCATGCTCTTATCGACTGCGACAGTGAAATCTGATTTGGCCATGCATGCGACTTGCGCGCGGTGGAAGAGCTTTAAATAAATATTTCATCAGACAAGCAATCCATGCGCGCACTTCCGCGACGCATATTGGGATTCAATAGAGGTTTCCTTGCCGTTTGCAGCCACTCAGATATAATGCTTTATCCTTAAAAGATGTTAGTAGTTGTTTGTTGTTCAGTTTTCTCATGCGTTATTTGCCTTACCGAGCCCTCGGGATGTAAGCTTGCCGAAATGGCCTCAGATAGTCACGCACCAACAACCTACAAATCTGATGTTGAGAATCTTGGGATGAATCCATCTACAGTGCAACCTTACCATTTCCCAAACTCTGCTAGAATTACGATGGGATCTCCCGGATAGTATGTGGCGTCCTTCCATTTACAGATGCGATCCACACTTGCAGTTTTTCTAGCATACATTTTCGTATGCTTAAATATCTTCCTAAATGCACATGGAACGGCCACCGTAGGTACGTATCCAAATTCTCCACTGCTTTTGCGGCAAAACGCCCATGACGTGTTCTGCAACAGCATGAAAGTATGATAAAACTACAGATCGCGCAGAGTACGCCAGTGCTCATGCAACTTACCATGACTGACAACAAGAAAACTTCATCCCCGCAATTTAGGCTAAGAGTCCCTGGCTCATCGCTCTCGTAATTTTGGTCAGCGGTGACTAACAGATCCTTTATTATCATGAAATCGCCTAGCGTTGCATTTACTCAAGTGTAATCTGGAACTGACCTCAACAGCCCAGTACTCAAATTCATGGGAAGGATAACATCTTTCAACCAGAGCAGAAGACTTATGACCGCAATATTTGACGCTGTTCACAGCCATCCAACTACGCAGTTGTTTTTCGATGACTTCATCGAAAGTGGCTTTTGCAGCGGTGGATGTCTCAAGAGGCGGTGTTTCTCCGTCGTTGGCCTTAGCGACTCCGACCTGATTGTTCTCATCTGTACCAGGCTTCTCAGCACTGTGATCTCCGAAAGAATTTGTCCGTGTTTCGAATTCGTCATGCACATCGGATGTGGTCGTCGTCAAACACCGATGGCTCGTGTTATTGTTCCTCAGGCATTCCGCCTTTTCAGCCTTCACGGCTATTGGTGTGTGCTGGTCATCTTCTCTTGTCTCTTCCCTGCTAAGGGTAGATGCTGCTTGCATATCTTTTGGCCGTTCTAGCCACTGTTCCGATTGGGGAAATTGCACGGAAAGATCCTTGTATGGGGCGTCGGTCGGTAGCCGGCAGCGAGTTTCTCCGTTTTGCAAAATGCTGACTGGTTCTCTTTTGGGACAGGAATCGATATGTTCGTCATGTTTCATCGCTGCGTGGCTTCCACTGTCTTCATAGAAAGGCTTCGGTGCGACAGCACTGTGCTCTCGATCTTGAAAACAGGAACCGGCACTAAGTCGCGGATGCTTCCCCTGAAGACGCCAACATGAGAGAAAAAATCAGAATATTTGAAAAAAATTATGTTCCCACCCTCGAGTGTGTTGCCTCATTCGCTTTCATTGAAGCAGCTGAGAGCGTCGTATCTTCTTCAAAACGTTCCTGCTGCTGGTCCTCCAAGGACAGACTTTGTTTCAGCGGACTGCCGGGCAAAGCATCACACGCGTGCTCTGGCAGTTTATTGCCTTCTTCTTCATCCGATGGTTCCGCCTCGGGAAGTGAGCTTGGGGTCCCTCTCTCTTGGGTTCCTTCCGAACTGACGGGTAAGGCCGTGCTTCCTGTAACCTCTTCAGGTCTCCCGAGCTCGAGCGGGTCTTCTAAGCCATCATCGCCCTCTTGCTGGCCCAAAACGCCTCCGAAGGCCTCGAAGGCGGCCTCGAACAGATACTCGGGAGGCGTAGTTCTTGAATTTCGGAGATCCGAGCGGAACAGCATTTTCAAAGCTGAAAATGTCCGCAAGTCCAGAATCCTGCAGTTTGCCTCGCGCATGAGTGCGGGGTGTTTGCTGCCTGCTGCGGTTTCCGCTCACCAGGTGCCGATGACAAAAAGGCCAGAACAGTTTCCGAGTTCCAAGCCTTCCACCATGTCGAAGACGTCGTAGGCTCTTGCGTTGGAGGGGGCAAGGGACACGATCCACCGAAACGCTTTCTATGTATCCGCCGCACACTGCTTGCGCGTTTCTTCGCAAGTGTGGGAACCCGAACTTACGTGTTTGCGAACCGTGACGTAGCCGCAAGGCGACAAGCTGCCATCCCTGTGGCGATCGCGCAGAGTGAAGAGTCGCTGCGCTTCACAGCGAGCTGCAGCGCTGCGCTGCGTCGCCCCTTACCTCTCCATGCGCACAGCGGGGACGTTCCGGACGACGAGCAGAGACGGCAGCATGTGCTGGTCCCTCAAGCGGAGCGCCTTCTCGAAGGCGTCGCCGGCAGCGCGCAAGTCGACTGCGAGTCTGGTCAGGAACGGCTGCTGGAGCGTTTCGAGAGTCGGGGAGGCGGGGGGCGACTTACTGAATGCCGGTGAAGACGATGGCGCGGAAGTCCTTCGCGAAGTATATGTCTTTCACGCTTTCTACGTGGGGACTGCAGGCAAGTGAAGGCAGCTGGGCCTCGGAGGGCTTTCGACGCGCACACTCACTTGTGCAGCATGGGGGAGGAAACCTGAAGGACGGAGCGAAACCCGTCCGTCTGCGCCGCAATCGAGGCCACGTCGGCGACGCTGTCCGCCAGACTCAGCGCGGGCAAGCCGAAGTAAGACCAGAGGCACTGCAGACGCAGGATGGACGGCGAGTCCGCGCTGAGGTACTTCCACACGTCCGGCGACACGTCTTCTTGCTCCCGGTGCGGCGGCGACTCCTGTGTAGCGCCCCAGTAGGCAGGCAGCACTGGGCCGGCGGCCGCGCGGGGGTCGCCGCCTTCGCCTGCAAAGGCTGCAGCCGAAGCCGGCCGCTGCTCGTTCGCCCCGCTGGAGCCATCTTCTCCCCCGCCTCCAGACAGCGTCTGCTCCCCACCGATCTGCAGGGAAGCCAGCATTTCAACTCTAGTCTTGCTGTTTCCAGTGCGGTTGGAAACTGTTGTCACCAGGCGTACTCGACATGAAAAAAACCGAACTTTCTACAAGTGACGGGCGCCGTGCACGCTAACGCCGCTGCCTGTACGTACACCGCACGCTCGCGGAGATTTAGCGCATTTTTCCCGTCATTTCATTCCCTCTTTCGTTTTCCGCACACACACACACAATTCAGGTGTTTCCGAGCTGAGTTAACTGGAAACCGTTTTTCGCGCAGTAGCTTTCTTCACCGTCGAGATTTTGAACTACTCTTGCAGGGCAAGCGCACCCTGCCGGATCCAGAAGATCAACCAATTGAAACGCGTTGGCACTCTTTGCAGAGGTGATCTGAGTGTGTTTACCACGGACTTGAGGCTAGAGAACGCTTTTTTAGCCGCCCTCGTTAGAAGACTGCACACTACTCTGGAAGCAGGCGTTGCAACAAGCGATCCTTGTGCAACATACGGAGCGCTTTTACGGTTGCCTTGCGTGGCATTAAAGCTACGTTCTCTATGTTACTGCGCGTTTAACCACCGCGGCAGATGGGAGCTGCTATTGTGGAGCTTGTTGAAGGCTTGAAGTCAGTGACGACGGTGTCAGCTAAATGGAATTCTCGTTTTGAGCTGTGGCAATAGCGTTGTTCCAGGACTGCAACCAACTGTTGGTAGCAACGAGTTGGATTCTTTGGGTCTGTTACTAGAGTAGGGTTGCTTTCAAAGAGTGGCTCGCAAAAAATAGCTAGGGAAGACCTGCGTGGAAGCAATGAGAAATGCTCCGCAGACCACGGGCTGAGCGGGCGTTGCCCAAGTAACTTTAGCTACGGCATTGAGTCTTGCATTAGGTTTAGCAAAAGTGAATATATCGGCCCAATACGCTTGTGTGTCTTTTGCGTGGCTTCATTGCGCTCTGTGTCTGTGTTGCTGGCTAGGCATGTGGCCGACATGGGACTGCTGCCGCGGGCTGCAAGGGGGCGAGCCGAGGCAAAGTGTGGAGCAGTGTGAACATTGTCGGCGACGCTTTGAAGGGCATTACTATGATCACGGCCTGTAACTGTGAATTGGTGGCCGCATAGCAGGCGAGGGCCTTGTAAATATGCTGCGTTGCGCCCCTGCTGTCTGTTGCTCATCGGGCAATAGTCACCGTGCGTCGGCGACAGGGTGAGAGCTGGCAAATAGGTTGGCGCTGAGTGAATTGGTCGAAATAGCACTGCGTTTTTCGCGCGGCGTAGCGTTTCTTTGGGGGTTTGCAAAGGGAGCGGTGTTGCGTGGCGTGCGGCGCGACGGTCGTTGTTCTGCCGCCTGCCGCCGCGGACTCCGCGGCGGGAGCGGGCGGGCAGTTCGCGCTTGAATGCAGCGAAGGGTTCGTAAATGCGACTGAGCGTGCTTGGAAGTGGCAGTGGTGCGAGTGGGAGCTGGCGGGGAAGCAAGCGCGGCTGCTGCGGAGCCGAGCGGCGCGGGCAGCTGCGGCTGCGCGGCGGCGGAGCCGCAGAGCAGCCGCAGCGTCCGGCGGGCGCGGCGGCTGCCCAGGACTGCTTCGCGTTTTTGCGTTTTCTGCGCAGAGGGTCGCCCTGCAAAGAAGGCGAAGCGGCGGAGCCGTTTGCAAGTGCAAGAGCCAGCGCGCCCGCAGCGGCGGCGGCGTCGATGGAGCCGGCGGCGCTCAAGAGACACTTGATAGAGGAGCTGCACCAGGGCCACCTCTTCCCGCCGGATGCGTCTGCGGCAGGTAAGTGAAGCGCTTCCTTCGCCTCCGCAGCAGCGCAGCGCAGCAGCAGCACCAGCAGCGCAGCAGCAGCAGCGGCGGGGTGCGCTGTTTGCTGCAGACGAGGCGCGGCTGCTGCAGCAGCTGGCGGCGGCGGACGCCTCGTACCCCGGGGGCCTGCGGGCGTACGTGGGCCGGGCGCAGGAGCTGCTGCGGGCTGCGGGCGCGGGGGCGAATCCCTTCGAGGGCTTCAGCGTGGCAGTGCCTGCGGGCGAGCGGCTGCGGCCGGGCAGCGAAGCCTTTTTGGCCTTCGAGGCCGCGGGGCTGCAGCAGCTGCGGCGCTGCGCCTTCGTGGTGGTGGCGGGCGGCCTGGGCGAGCGGCTGGGCTATTCGGGCATCAAGCTGGGGCTGCCCACGGAGAGCTGCACCGGCAGCAGCTACCTGCAGCTCTACTGCAGCTTCGTCGCCGCCTGCCAGCGCCACGCCCAGCAGCAGCAGCAGCAGCAGCAGCAGCAGCAGCAGCAGGGGGAGGAGGTGCGGCTGCCGCTGGCGATCATGACCTCGGGGGACACGCACGCGGCGACTGCGGCGCTGCTGGAGGCCCACGACTTCTTCGGACTCGACAGAAGCCAAGTCCATTTGCTGCAGCAGCAAAAAGTGCCCGCGCTCGCCGACATGCAGGCCAGGCTCGCCACCTGCCCCCAAGACCGCTTCCAGCTGCTGCTGAAGCCCCACGGCCACGGCGACGTCCACGCGCTGCTGCTGCGCTCCGGGCTGCTCAGCAGCTGGCAGCAGCGGGGCCTCCGCTGGGTCGCTTTGCTGCAGGACACCAACGCGGCGGTCCTCCGCGTGCTGCTGGCCGTCATCGGCGTTTCCGAACGCAGGGGACTCGCCATGAACTCCATCGCCGTTCCCAGGTCCGAACCACACGCAGCAAGGCTGCTGCTCCAGCAAATGCAGCTGCTGCTGCTGCAGCAGCAGCAGCAGCAGCAGCTGCAGCAGTGCAGCAGCTGCAGCAAGTGCGAAAGTTGAATTGCAAGTGCAAGTGCAAGTGCAAGTGCAACACGGCCGCCCGATCGCCAGATCCGACTCGCCAAAACGCGCGAGGAGTTAATAAAATAAATAAAGATTAATTCAACGCCAAACAAACAGCCGACGCGGCGAACTCTCGTTCGTGAACTCTTCAGCTCGGTGTCTGCACGCTTTCCTGCTGCTGCTCTTGAACGAGTGCAAAAGCGGGAAGCTGCGCGATTAAGTGGAGGATCAGCCATTAATTGTTCAGATATTCGCGCGTTATTATAAATTAAGTTTTTCTTGTTTTGTTTTGCTGCTGCAGGCGGCCTGGGGAAGCCGTCGGCAGCATTTGCCGGCTGGTTTCGGCGGAGCGCGAGCTGACTCTCAACGTGGAATACAACGTGCTGGACAGTCTTTTGAAGGTATTCTTCTTTGTGCATTAATGAGTTTGCAAAAACTTTAAAAAGAGCCCCAAAGGGCCCTTCAGGCCGCATGCAAAGGCCCGGATCGGAGTGCTTTCCGTGCGGGTTCCGCGGCTTCCTTTGCTGCTGCTTTCTCCTTTTCTGTGCACTTCGCTGACTCCTGAGGTGGCTGCAGTGTTTGCGTCTTTGCTGCGAATCAATTCAAACTTCTTCCCCCCGCTTTCCCTTCTTGAAGTCTGCGTCCCGCTGCTGCTGCAGCAAAGCTGCAGCAAAGCTGCAGCAAAACTGCAGCAAAGCTGCAGCAAAGCTGCAGCAAACTGCAGCAAAGCTGCAGCAAACTGCAGCAACTGCGCCTTTGCTGTTCACTGCTTTGCTGCTGCAGGCCACGGGCAAAGGCGGAGACACGGCGGGGCCTGAGGGCTATTCGCTTTTGCCCGGAAACACCAACGCCATAGTGCTGAGTCTGGAGCCTTACTTGCGGGCTTTGGAGAGTTCTGGGGGTCTCGTGCCGGAGTTTATAAATCCCAAGTTCAAAGTAAATGCTTTTTAATTAATAATTAGTTTTAAAAAAGAATTTAATTAATTAAAAAGCATTTACTTTGAACTTTTATTTGCAATTTTGAATAAATTAGTTTTAAAAAAGAATTTATATTCAAAATTGCAAATAAAACGCTTTCTTGCTGCCTGCATGCGGAAGCCTTCTGCAGCCTTTTGTCAACTCGAATGCGCCTTCTGCTGCTGCTGCTGCACTTACTTCAACTAGTTGTGCTGCTGCTGCTGCTGCATTCATTTCAATTAGTTGTGCTGCTGCTGCTGCTGCATTCATTTCAATTAATTGTGCTGCTGCTGCTGCATTTGCTTCAATTCGTGGTGCTGCTGCTGCTGCTGCACTTATTTCAATTAGTTGTGCTGCTGCTGCTGCTGCACTTATTTCAATTAGTTGTGCTGCTGCTGCTGCATTTGCTTCAATTGGTTGTGCTGCTGCTGCTGCTGCATTTGCTTCAATTCGCTGTGCTGCTGCTGCTGCTGCTGCATTTGCTTCAATTGTTTGTGCTGCTGCTGCTGCTGCTGCTGCTGCATTGCTGCAACTGGTTGTGCTGCTGCTTTGGCTTTGCGTTTGGACTTAGGACGAAACGAAAACTTCCTTCAAGTCGCCCGCGCGCCTCGAAAGTATGATGCAGGACTTGCCGCTGCAGCTGGCGCCGGAAGACAAGGTGAGAGTTTCTTTTTATTTTATTTATTCTTTTTTATTTATTTCCACTTATTTCCATTCTTTATTTCATTCTTTATCTCATTCTTTATCTCATTCTTTATTTCAGTTCTTTATTTTAATTCTTTATTTTAATTCTTTATTTTAATTCTTCATTTTAATTCTTTATTTTAATTCTTTATTTTAATTCTTTGTTTCAGTTCTTTATTTCGATTCTTTATTTCGATTCTTTATTTCAGTTCTTTATTTTAATTCTTTATTTTAATTCTTTATTTTAATTCTTTATTTTAATTCTTTATTTTAATTCTTTATTTTAATTCTTCATTTTAATTTTTTATTTTAATTTTTTATTTCAATTATTTATTTTAATTCTTTATTTTAATTTTTTATTTTAATTCTTTATTTCAATTATTTATTTCAATTATTTATTTTAATTCTTTATTTTAATTCTTTATTTTAATTCTTTATTTTAATTCCAGACTTAACTCCTAATTTCATTATTTGCTTTTTGCTGCTGCTGCCTCTCTCTCACTTTCCCTGTCGCTTTCCACTTTTCCTTTTGGCTGGCCCAAAGCCCGAAAAAGCCCTCCACTGCCTAACAATGAATTAATAATTAATTAATAATTAATTATTAATGCATTAATAATTAATTAATAATGAATTAATAATGAATTAATAATGAATTAATAATGAATTAATAATTAACAATGAATTAATAATGCATTAATAATGCATTAATAATTGATTAATAATGCATTAATAATGCATTAATAATGAATTAACATGAATTAACATGAATTAACATGAATTAACATGAATTAACATGAATTAACATGAATTAACACGAATTAAGATGAATTAAGATGGATTAAGATGAATTAAGACGAATTAAGATGAATTAAGACGAATTAAGATGAATTAAGATGAATTAAAGACACATTTGCAAGTAATTGTTCTCTTATTTTCCACTTACTTCCAACTCCGGCGCAGGTCGGCTTCGTGGAACTGCCCCGCTGGTGCTGCTTCAGCCCCGTGAAGAACTCCGTCGAAGACGCGCGCAAGAAAGCCGCGAGCGCTTTGCCGCCGGAGTCCGCGCTGAGCGGCGAGGCGGACTTGTACTACCAGAACGCGCAGTGGCTGAAGCTCGCCGTGGCCTGCAGCAGCAGCAGCAGCAGCAGCAGCAGCAGCAGCAGCAGCAGCAGCAGCAGCGGCTCCGTGTTCATTGCGGAGCCCCGGCCCGTTTGCTTCGGAGGCGTTAAGTACCAAATGGGCCCCAAAATCGTCCTTTGTCCTTCCTGGGCGATTTCGCTGCAGCAAATGAAGGAACGGCTGCGGGGCGCCAACCTGCGGATTCAGCAGGAGTCCGTCGGAGTTTCGGGCGCTTCCGGGGCTCCTTTGGATTCTTTTTTCTTTTATTTTATTTTATTTTATTTTATTTTATTTTATTTTCCCTTTTAAGTCCTTTTTGCGCGCAAAAAGCGCCACAAAGTGCTGCTTTCCGCCGCCAGATCTGCACAGTGCGCTGCGGTGTATCTGCTGCTCAGCTCGGCGCTGGTCATTTCCGGAGATGTCGAAATTCACAATTTGGAATTGGACGGCGCTTTGCTGCTGAAGGCAGACCCTGGTGAGGAATTTTTATTTCTTTTTGTTTTATTTATTTATTTATTTCTTTGTTTTATTTCTTCTTTTTCTTTTTCCACTTCCAATTCCAAAGTTCAGGTTCTCCGCGGGCGCGGCGCGGCAGCAGCATCTGTCTAGGCTGGCCGCTCGAGCGGCTTCTCTCCTGCTGCTGCTGCTGCTGTTGCTGCCACTGCTACTTCTGCTGCAGCAGCAGCAGCTGCTGCTGCGGCAGCTGCTACAGCTACTGCTACTCCTGCTGCGGCTGCCGCTGCTGCTGCGGGTGCTGCACTGCCTCCGCTGCTTCTACTGCTACTGCTGCTGCTGCTGCTGCTGCTGCTGCTGCTGCTGCTGCTGCAGGGGCGTCGCTGGTGGTGGACAGTCTGTCAGTGCGCAACGCGGGCTGGAGCTTTGAGCCGCTTTCCGATGCTGCTGCTGCTGCTGCTGCTCCCGTGGAGGCTTTGCGGGGCTTTCGAGTGCTGCGGAAAGAAGCAAAGGAAGTTCATGTCAAGAGTGGGACTGAAGTGATTCGGGAGTGACGCGCGCAGCGCGTCTGCTGCTGCTGCTGCTGCTGCTGCTGCTGCTGCTGCTGGGGCGGCGCCGCCGTTTTATTTTTGTTCAGCGTGGCGGCGCCGCCGCCGCAAAGTCGCAACTGCGACAGCAGCAGCAGCGGGCGGCGAGGCCGCCGGAAGCTGCTGCAGCAAGAAGCAAAAGGCGCAGCGCGAGCGCAGCAAGAAGAGCAGCAGCAGCAGCAGCAGCTGCTGCTGCTGCTGCTGCTGCTGCTTTCTTGTTTCTGTAGTTGCCGATCCCTCCAAGCCAGGGGGCTTCTTGCTGCTGCCTCCAACTGACACAGGTCACTGAGGGAAAGTTTGCACTTCTGCCAAGTCCGCAGAAACCAAAAAGTTAATTCAAATGTCTTGAGGCCTTCGTGCTGCAGCAGCAGCAGGCGACAAGTCCAGCTGCAGCAAACAGATTCCCGCAAGCCGCAGCAGCAGCAGCACCAGTAGCAGCTCACCTGCAGCACCACTGTCTTCCTCGCAGCCAGCGCTTCGAACTGAGCAGCAGCAGCAGCTCACCAGCAGCAGCAGGAAAGTAGCCTCTTCAGCAGCAGACCAGCGTTAGCAGCGACAGAGCAGCAGCAGCAGAGCAGCAGCAGCAGCAGCAGCAGCAGCAGATCAGTTGGCCGCACGTAGGCGCAGTTAGGCAGCTTTGCAGAGTCAGGCAGCGCGAGGCAGCAGCGAGCGAAGCTGGCTGCGCAGCAGCTGCAGCAGCAGCAGCAGCAGCAGCAGCAGCAGCTCACTTTCACGAGGTAAGCAGCAAAGTCCTTCTTGGTCTTTTGAAAAGAAGACCCCTCGCGGCCGCCCTCCCGCAGCAGCTGCTCGAGCGAACCCCCGAGCCGCACATTTGCTGCTGCAGGCGCAGCAGCGGGCGCTTCCTTCTGGGGCTGCGGCGGGGGGGGCACTGCAGCGGGGGCGGGGGGGCGCGGAAATGCAGAAAAGTGCAGAAAGAAGCAGCAAAGTGCTGCTGCTGCTGCTTACGGACGGGCCCGAAGTCGTTTGGCATCAAATCTGAGAAAAAGGAAGTCAAAAGCTGCTTTTTAGAATGAGATTCCCTCGGTTTCTCACCGAGGACTTCCGGGTGCCGCGGCTCGTAGTGCAACTCGGAACTTGCAACTCTCGAGTCGCCCGCCGCCCCCGCGGCCCTCGCAGCGGCCAACACGCAAAAACAAACAACAATTATCATTTCCCGGAAGTTCTGCACTTTTGTTTTTCCAGAAAGTCGCAAATGAAGTGCAGATCAGCGCCGCGACGCCGATCCGCGCGCGCATCTGAGGTGTATGTGCAGCTCGCGCGATCCGCGGAAACCCGAGGCTCTGCGCCTTTTCAGATGATGTTTCCGACTTCTTTTTTCCCCTTTTTGCATATTTGAATTTATTTATTCCGGATCTGCTGGCGACTGACAGGATCGCGGGGCACTCGCGACTGCCGCAGTCTAAATTGAATGCGGGGAGCTCTACTCTGCCTGTCTTCCCGCGGGCCTGCTTTTCGCCCTTCAGAGTTCAACTAAAGACAAAGCACTTTAAAGACAAAGCACTTTAAAGACAAGTACTTTAAAGACAGTACTTTAAAGACAAGTACTTTAAAGACAAGTACTTTAAAGACAAGTACTTTACTTCTCTCCTGCAAAGCAGAAAGGCCGCACTTTCACTTGACGTCTTTGTCCCGACGACAAATAAACAAACAAGTCTATTTACAAGCCCCTTCAACACGGAGGACAAACCAGAAGAAGGGGCCAAACGATGGTCTGGGACGCAAAGCAAATCCCGTCCCAGAAGGGGGCCCCCGGGGGCCCCCCGGGGGCCCCTGGGGTCCCAGCGGGGCCCCGCTGTGCGGACTGGTGGGCCCCGGGGGGCCCCGGGGGCCCCGGGGGCCCCCAAACCACCGGCGCCGCGGCGACTCGCCAATAAGAAGGTGGGACTGCGTGGGCTAATAAAGGCTGAGACTATTTAGTTTGCGGTGGAGGCAGAGAGCAGCAAAAGAAAACCCTCGAAAAGACCAAAACCACAAACCCTTATTCAGGGTTTGGGGGGCCCCCCTTGCTGTAACTCGGCTTCCCCACACTCAGCGCCGAGGGCCGCCTGCTGGCCGTCGCCCCTCGAAGCCCCCGGGGGGCCCCCGCGCGGCCCGGGGGGGCCCCCAGGGGGGCCCCCGGGCGGCCCGGGGGGCCCCCCAGGGGGGCCCCCGCGCGGCCCGGGGGGCCCCCCTGGGGGGCCCCCGAGGCGGAGGAAGTGGGAGGGGAGGCCCCAATTCGGGTCCTGTCTCTTCTCCTGTGTCTGCGGGGGCTCCAGGGAGCAGGTACGGGCTGCTGCGTGTCTTGCTGCTGCTGCTGCTGCTGCTGCTGCTGCAGCAGCTGCTGCTGCTGCAGCAGCTGCTGCTGCTGCCTGTGTTGCCACTCGAGGCTGGGGCTTTCGGAGGAGCGGAAGGACCGCCTCAGCGCCCTGTCCTGGTTGTGGCGCTGCCGCTGCTGCTGCTGCTGCTGCAGCAGCAGCTGCTGCTGCTGCTCCCTCAGCCTGCCCCTCCGGGGGCCCCTTCGGGGGCCCCCCTGCTGCCTCGTGGCTGTCAATTCATCTTCTGCTTCGTATTCTGCTTCGCTGCCTCTCCTGGGGGAAGTTGCGGAGATGGAGGAGGCCCTGCTGCTGCTGCTGCTGCCGCTGCTGCTGCTGCTGCTGCTGCTGCGCCCCTGCTGCTGCTGCAGCGCCTCTTCTGCTGCTCCCTCCTCGCTTCCAGTTACAGCAGAATCACTAGCAGCAAAACAGTGCAGCATGAAGCCCGCGAGGGGCCCATAGGGGCCCCACCCTTGCCGCAGCATTTCCATCTCCACAAACCCCCCGGACCCCAGGGGCCCCCGGGGGCCCCCAGGGGGGCCCCCCACGGGGCCCCCGGGGGCCCCCGGGGGCCCCCCGGGGGCCCCCAGGGGCCCCTCAGGGTCTATGCGGGTCTCGGCGCCGCAAAGGCTGGGGGCCGAGAAGGACCTCCTGAGACCAAACAAACAAATTAATTCAATTATTATTTATTTATTTATTTATTTATTTATTTATTTGTTATTTATTTATATTTATTTACCATTTAATTTATTTATTATTTATTTATTTATTTCTTATTACTAGTGAGAGCTGGTGGGGCCAGAGGGGAAGAAAGGAAACAGAGCGGCGCTGGCGCTGCGGCAAACAGCCCTGCGGCGTCTTTTGCTGCTGCTGCTGCTGCAGCAGCAACAGCAGCAGCAGCAGCAGCAGCAGCAGCGCTGCTGGAGGGAAGTGGAGCTGCTGCAGCTGCTCACCTAAACAGAGCCGTGTAGGAGAAAGGCGCCTCGGCCCTGTCGGCGCTGCTGCTGCCTGCTGCTGCAGCAGCAGCAGCAGCAGAATCTAAACTGTTTTGCTGCAGCAAAGTTCCCCTTTGCTGCTCCCCAGCTGTCTCCCCACCTCTGCTGCTGCTTCCCGCGGCCCCCGGGGCCCCCAGCGCCAGCAGCGCACTGCTGCTCTCGGGCCCTCCCGCTGCTGCTGCTGCTGCTGCTGAGCTGTCGATGCACTCCAGCGGCAGCCGCAGCAATGAAGCATTTGAGGCAGCAACTGCTGCCTCCGGGGGCCCCTCAGACAAAGGAGGCGCTGAATTAAAGCACGCAGATGCTGCTGCTGCTGCAGTCTCTGCTGCTGCTGCTGCTGCAGTCTCTGCTGCTGTTTCTAAAGAAGACACGTTCAAGGGCAGCACTGGGCCTTCACTCACAGCAGCAGCAGCAGCAGCAGCAGCAGCAGCAGGCAGCAGCAGCGAGCTGTGATCGCTGCGCTTGCGGCCTCTTTCAACTTCAGAAGAAGTGTGTCTGCTTCCTTGCCGCTTCTCTGCTGCTGCTGTTGCTGCTGTTGCTGCTGTTGCTGCTGTTGCCGCGCTAGCAGCGGTTGCTGCTGCTGCCGCCGCTGTTGCTGCAGCAGCAGCAGCTGCTGCTGCTGGCTGCTGCTGCAGCTCACGCTCCTGGCTGGAAGACAAGAGAGACTCAGAAACAGCAGCAGCTAACGGATGGCCTAAAGAAGCCACCTCAAGAGATGGTGCTGCAGCTGCTGCTGTCGCTGCTGCTGCATCTGCTGCTGCTGCTGCTGCTGCGGGCTCCACAGCCGCTTCTTTCAACTCCGAATCGCCTTGAGGAGCAGCAGCAGCAGCTGCTGCTGCTGCTCCTGGTGCTGCTGCTGCTGCAGCTGCCTCGGAGAGATTCGCGTCCACTGGGTGAGCAGCAGCTTCGTCCCCTTGCTGCTGCTGCTGCTGCTGCTGCTGCGTGTCTGCTTCTACGGCGAGGCGCCTGCTGATGCTGCTGTTGCTGCTGCTGCTGCTTCTGCGGGCAGCAGCAGCTGGGGGCAGCAGCTGCTGCTTCCCCCAGCCCTCGCTGTGGGTCTGGAGACGATCCCCAAAGCGATCCCCAATCTGGAGACGATCCCCTTCACGATCCCCGAGACGATCCCCACTTTCGCCATCCCTTGAGGGGCTGCAGGACATGGAGAGGAAGACGGTGGCACGGTGGCGGCCCTGGAGGCTGCTGCTGCTGCTGCTGCTGCTGCGCCTGCTGCTGCAGCAGCAGCAGCAGCAGCAGCCTCTGGAGACGGCAGCGCGGGGGCCCCCACGGCCTTCACTTCTTCTTCCCACAACAGAAGAGGGGGCCCCTCCTCTGCTGCTGCAAGGGGGCCCCCCCAGTCTCCGCCGGCTTCCTTCTGCCGCTCCTGCTGCTGCTGCTGCTGCTGCTGCTGCTGCTGCTGCTTGAGAGCAGCAGGAGGCGGCAGCGGCGGCGCTGCTGCTGCCCGGCAGCTCGCCAGGAGAGTCTCGAGGCCTCCAATTAAATTTCGAAGTCCAAATAAATACTCTTCATCCGGGGAGGGATTGTCTGAAAAGCAGCAGCAGCAGCAGCAGCAGGAATGGAAACGGGAGCAGCAGCAGCAACAGCATCTTAATCAGCGGCAGCAGCGGCAGCAGCAGCAGTAGTAGCAGCAGCAGCAGCAGCAGCAGCAGCAGCAGTAGTAGTAGCAGCAGCAGCAGCAGCAGCAGCAGCAGCAGCAGCAGCAGCAGCAGAAGCA
>NW_013654543.1:0-5000 GCF_000499385.1 Eimeria necatrix
GCTGCCGCTGGTTGTGGTGGTGGGTGGGGTGGGGAGGGGGTGGTGGTGTTTGTGCTGCTGCTGCTGCTGCTGCTGCTGCTGCTGCTGCTGCGGCTCATGTTTAGGGTGCTGCTGCTGCTGCTGTGTGGGGTGATGCTGCTGCTGCTGCTGCTGCTTATGCTTATGGTGATGGGAGCTAGTGGGCACAGGCACGGGGTGATGCAGCTGCTGCTGCTCAACAGGGGGCTGAAGCTGCAGCTAGCTGCAGCAGCTAGCTGCAACTAGCTGCAGCAGCTAGCTGCAACCAGTTGAAGCAGCTAGCTGCAGCTAGCTGCAGCAACCAGCTGCAACTAGCTACAGCAGCTAAGTGCAACTCGCGACAGCAACTTGCTGCAGCTAGCTGCTGCAGCTAGCTGCAGCTAGCTGCTGCAGCTAGCTGCTGCAGCTAGCCGCAGTTAGCTGCTGCAGCTAGCTGCTGCAGCTAGCTCCCTGCTTCCCCCGGCGTCTTCCGCGGGTGGGCAGCAAATCGGAAACAGTGAAAAGAACAAAGTGTAGAATAAAACAAGTTAAAAAATTAATTAAAATAAAATAAAATAAAATAAAATAAAATTAATTAAATTAAATTAAATTAAATTAAATTAAAAAGTCTCACCAACACAACCCTTCATGTGAATATAGCCGGGCATAATTCCAATTTTGCATTCCCCAGGTTTGATAATGCCGGGGCAGTTGGGGCCAATGAGGCGAGTGACTTGCTGCTGCTGCTGCTGCTGCTGCTGCTGCTGCTGCTGCTGCAGCAGCAGCTTGATGCGGGCCATGTCGTGCAGCGGAATGCCCTCAGTTATGCAAACTGCCAGCTGCAACTTTGCTTCGATGCATTCCTTAATTGCTGCTGCTGCTCTCGCAGGAGGCACAAATATCATAGAAGCGTCGCAGCCAGTTGCTTCCTTCGCCTGCAGCAGCAGCAGCAGCAGCAGCAGCAGCAGCAGCAGCGGGGACTGCAGCAGGGAGCACGCGTGAACCAGCAGCAGCAGCCGCAGCAGCAGCACGCTTGCTGCTGAAACAGCAGCAGCAGCAGCAGCATGCACGCGGCCAGCAGCAGCAGCACAATGTATGCATGCTGCTGCAGCAGCAGCAGCTGCTGCAGCAGCTGCAGCAGCACGCCCCACAGCAGCGAAGCAGCAGAGGGCCTGCTGCAGTGCCATGAATCTTTCGAGCAATTTATAATTACCAAAAAGTTTATTTTTTTATTTTTTTAAATTCAATTAATGGTTTTTTTAATTATCATTTATTACATATTTATTATTATTTATTAATTTAGTATTTATTTATTTTTTATTTATTTATTTATTATTTAATATTTGATTTTTATCCATTATTCATTTATTCCTTTTTTATTTAAAATAAATAATTTGATTTAGCTTTGATTATTTATTATCTCTTTGATTTGAATTTAATTTTAATTTTTATTTCGAATTTATTTAAAATTTATTTTATTTTGAATTTTTAGAATTTCTTTAAATACATTTTTAAATTCATTTAATTTATTACAATTGAATTGAATAATTACTTTTTAATTTTTTGAATGAAACTAATTTTTGATTTATTCAAACTTTAAAACAATTAAATATATACTTTTGCTTTGTTTGAATTAATTTTTAATTTATTCAAATTAATTAATTACTTTTTTAATCTATTTAAAATAATTAATTACTTTTTTATTTAATTAAATCAATGAAATACTTTTTTGTTCAATAAATGCCTTTTAATTACTCTTATTTAAAATCTTTTATTTAATTTTTTATTTAATTGTTTTCCGTTCAATTTGTTTTGAATTATTTCTTTTCAAAATACTTCAAATTACTTTTAAATTATTTTAAGATATTTTAAAATAATTTAAAATAATTTAAATTCTTTTTAAGTCCTTTTTAATTATTTTAAATTATTACTCTAAAATTGCTTTTCTTTAATTATTTTAAATTATTTTAAATTAAAGATTTTGAATTCCTTTAAAACTGTTTCAAATTAAATAGTTTTTATTAATTTAAAAAATTAACATTTTGAATTATTTGAAGTTTCTCTTTCACAATTTATTTTTAAAATTAAAATTAAAACTTTATTTTTAATTACACATTTCTTTAAATTCATTTATTAAAATAATTTATTTCAAATTGCTTTCAAACAATTCCTTTTCAATTACTTCAAAACTTCCATTTCAAACTTCACAACTCCCTAAACCCTAAACCCTAAACCCTCGCGGACTTCCTGCACGGAACTGAAGACGGGGAGTTCAAACCTCCCACAAGAACTTCTCCAAGTGCTGCCCCCCTTTGAAGGGTTTACCCCCCCCACCAGCTGCGTGCCGTAGAGCAGCGCCTGTTCGCTGTGGAAACTCCCCTGCGCAAACCCTAAACCCTAAACCCTAAACCCTAAACCCTAAACCCTAAACCCTAAACCCTAAACCCGGGCCCTGCACCCTTTCGCCCTTAACCCGCAGCCCCTGGACCCCAACCCTCGGTGCAGCGCCTGTTCGCTGTGGAAACTCCCCTGCGCAAACCCTAAACCCTAAACCCTAAACCCTAAACCCTCAAGCCTGGGGCAGGAACCCTGGGATCTAGAAGCAGGGCCTTCTCGCGGTGAGCTCTGCTGTGAATCAAACCCTAAACCCTAAACCCTAAACCCTGAACTCTAAACCCTCGAAGCAAGGGTCCCTCGCTCTCTAGGCTTCCCTGACACCAAACCCTAAACCCTAAACCCTAAACCCCAAACCCTGATAGCCCTGCGCCCGCAGCAGCGCAGCACCCCAAGTGCTACAAGTCGTTCTACTGCTGCTGCTGCTGCTGCTGCTGCTGCTGCTGCTGCTGCTGAAGCAAATGGCAGCAGCTGCAGCAGAATGTCAGGCAAATGGGCTGCTAGAATGCGGCGCTTCGGGGCTCAGCGTCTAGGGTTTAGGGTTTAGGGTTTAGGGTTTAGGGTTTAGGGTTTACCTGGTGGCCCGTTAAGCCCTGGCAGATCACTTTGGTGTTGCGGTCAACGAAGACGCGCGCAGTGGAAGAAAACGCCTGGGGCAAAAAATAAATAAATAAATAAATAAATAAATAATTAATTAATTAATTAATTAATTAATTAAATTTAAATAATAAATAAATAAATAAATAAATAAATAAATAAATAAATAATAATTAAAGGCCTTTTCAAGGATGCTCCAGATAGAAGAGAGGGCAAAATAGAAGCCTCGGAAAGAAAAACAAGCAGCAGCAGCAGCAGCAGCAGCAGCAGCAGCAGCAGCAGCAGTAGCAGCAGCAGCAGCAGTAGTACATGCGCGCTGCTGCTGCTGCTGCTGCTGCTGTCGTTGCTGTTTTTGTTGTTGTTGCTGCTGCTGCTGCTGCTGCTGCTGCTGCTGCTGCTTGCTGCGCTATGGGGGAGTGGAGCGGAGCGGCTGGGGGAAGGAACAGGTGGAGATGCTCGGGTGTACCGCTGCTGCCGCCGCTGCTGCTGCTGCTGCTGCTGCTGCTGCTGCTGCTGCGTCTGCAGCAATTTGTGTGGAAATACGCAGCAAACTGCAACGGAAAAAAGGAAATAAATGGGAAAATGGATTTAAATGGAGAATTGAAACAGAAGAACTCACCCTGGCGTTCCTGGAGAGCGGAAAGAGCAAGGCGGTGGAGAGCGCCATGGTGGCTGCGGAGCTGAGCTGTACGTACACCCCGATTTTCCGCCTTTTTTCGCACCAAAAGGCTCTTCAATTCATTTAATTTAATAAATTAATAATTCTAAAAAAGAAAAAAGTGAAACTGCATGCGTTTTCGGCTCCGCAGCCCCACTGCTGCTCGGGGCCCCTGAGCTGTACGTACAGCCCGCGCCGCCGCCGCCGCCACTCCACTTTGCTGCCTTTTCTACTTCAAAATTAATTCTTTTTTCATTTTCTGCATTTCTTTGCATTTGTTTTGCATTTTAATGCCAAATTTAGTCTTTTTGGACCCCCCACACGCCCCCGACACGCCGCCGCAACGACTAAACCCTCATTTAGGGTTTACGCCTCACGGCCCTGAGCCATACAACCCGAATTAGGACTTACGGCTCAGGCGCCGAAACCCTAAATTAGGGTTTAGGGTTTGGTCTGCTGCCAACACTCACTCTTAAAACCCCTAAGCTGCAGTCGTGGGGCCCGCCACGGCAATCAGACCTCACCTAATTTGCTAGCTAGCCACACTGTGGTGGCTAACTAGCCATACTGCGGTAGCTAGCTAGCCATACTGCGGCAGCTAGCTAGCCATACTGTGGTGGCTAGCTAGCCATACTGTGGTGGCTAGCTAGCCATACTGCGGTGGCTAGCTAGCCACGCCTGGGGACTGGCTAGCCACGGGAAGCCGCTACCTAACTGCAGCACAACTCCCTAGCCACCTAGCTAGCCGGCTTTCCAGCCACAGCTACTCTAGCTGACTAGCTAGCTGCGGCTAGCTAGCTAGCTAGCTACAACTAGCTGGCTAGCTAGCTACAACTAGCTGGCTAGCTAGCTACAACTAGCTGGCTATCTAGCTACAACTAGCTGGCTAGCTAGTTACAACTAGCTGGCTAGCTAGCTACAACTAGCTGGCTAGCTAGCTACAACTTGCTGGCTAGCTAGCTGCAGCTAGCTGGCTAGCTAGCTACAACTAGCTGGCTAGCTAGCTGCAGCTAGCTGCTTAGCCAGCTGCAGCTAGCCACACGAGCAGCGTGCAGCGCGTCGAGCCCGCGGAAAGCCCTCATGGCTCCAGACAATAGCAAAACCTCAAACCCTAAACCCTAAACCCTAAACCCTAAACCCTAAATCCCAAACAACTGGCTATCAAATGGGAAGGAAGAAAGCAAGAAAGATGAACTGATTTTGCTGAAGAGCAAATGCTAAAGAAAAGCACCGCAAATGTTTCGCTGTCATTCTCTTTGGCCCCTTTTTCTTTTACCGAAACCCTAAACCCTAAACCCTAAACCCTAAGTCCTAAACCCTAAACCCTTGTAGCGTAGCTGGAAGTTTTTTGTGC
>NW_013654543.1:10000-18552 GCF_000499385.1 Eimeria necatrix
TAAACCCTAAACCCTAAACCCTAAACCCTGAGCTGGCTGCGCTGCAGCGGGACCTGGTGGCCCATTGACGCACGGCCGGCGAGGCAAAGCGCAAACCCTAAACCCTAAACCCTAAACCCTAAAAAGGCCTTTTGCAATTCAAAGAATATGCCACAAATAAATTATTTACAGAGAGGTTTAGCACCCGCTGCAGCGCGGGGCCCCCAGGGGCCCCCTGCTGCTGCTGCGCGGGTTGCTTCTGGGGGCTGCTGCTGCTTAAAAGTCTTTATTTTGATTCTTTTTATTTTCTTTTGTTTATTTTTCCATTTTTATTTTATTTTATTTCTTTTATTCCAAAAAAACTACTCGGGAAGTCATCGTGCTCGCGGGTGGCTGCGGCGAGCCAGTTGCTGCGGTGTACGTACACCCTAAACCCTAAACCCTAAACCCTAAACCCTAAACCCTAAACCCTAATCACTATAGGCGAGCTCAGTGCTTCCACAGAACGGGGCCAAGGGCCAAGGGTTTAGGCTTTGGCTTTGCTTCTCGCATTTGAACTCCTTTTGGCCTGTTGGCTATACAATTCAGGGTCTAGGGTTTAGGGTTTAGGGTTTAGGGTTTAGCGCGTCTGCCTCCGTTTCACTTCACGCAGCCCTCTTCCCTGCCCCTCAGCTGCTGCAGTGCTGGGCACTGTGGGAGGCAGTTGGTTTAGGGTTTAGGGTTTAGGGTTTAGGGTTTAGGGTTTAGGGTTTAGGGTTTAGGGTTTGCAGTTGCTTTCCTGCTGCAGTTGCTGCTGCACCCCCTCTGCGGGGCCTCTGGCTTCGCTTTTTGCTGCTAAACAAATCTGAAGGCAGCAGCAAAAAGAAAATTGAATTATTAAAAATAATATTTCATTAAAATAAAAGAATTAAATTAAAAAAAATTTTATTTTATTTAATCTGCAACAAATCCATTTGCTGCCATTCTCTGCAGCTCTGCTGCCCCACCCCACCTGCATAAACACACAACTAATGGGGCTTTGCTGCAGCAGCAGCAGCAGCAGCAGCAGCAGCAGCAGCAGCAGCAGCAGCAATATCGTTCGGGACTCAGCTAGTGGCAGCAGGCTTGTGGTCTCTCATCCACTAAACCAGCCGCCTCGCTAGCCACAGCTAGCCACAGCTAGCCACAGCTAGCCGCAGCTAGCTGCAGCTAGCTGTGGCTAGCTGTGGCTAGCTGCAGCTAGCTGCAGCAAGCTGCGGCTAGCCCTAAATAGCTGCAGCTAGCCATAAATATCTGCAGCTAGCCATAAATAGCTGCAGCTTGCCATAAATAGCTGCGGCTAGCCACAAATATCTGCAGCTAGCCACAGCTAGCTGCAGCGAGCCACAAAGAATAGCTGCAGCTAGCCGCAGCTAGCTGCAGCTAGCCATAGGTAGCTGGCGAAGCAGTGCGTCTTTGCCCAAGTTCCTTACACTTCTGGAGCTTCAAGCTGCTGCTAGTTGCTGCTGCTTGCTGCTGCTGCTGCTTGCTGCTGCTGCTAGTTGCTGCTGTTGCTGCTGCTGCCGGTTGCTGCTGCTACATTTTGCAGCGGCTTCAAGGGACAAGCCCATAGACACAGCTGCCTTGCTGCAGCAGCAGCAGCCCGAGATAGCTTAAGCTTATCACAGCAGCAGCAGCAGCAGCAGCGGCAGCAGCAGCAGCAGCAGCTGCTGCTGCTGCTGCTGCTCGGGAAAGACCAGAATTTCACAGTAAGTGACCTATTCGGGTGTACATACACCCCACCACACAACACACTAAATACATGCTGCTGCAGACAGCCCTCAAGCAGCAGCAGCAGCAGCAGCAGCAGCAGCAACAGCAACAGCAGCAGCAGTAGCAGCAGCAGCAGCAGCAAGCTGGCTTGGAGCAGCTGGCACAGCAGAAGAGTCTTCAGCAGCAAGGGCCTCCTTTGTGTTGCTGCTGCTTCTGTTGAGGGATTTAAATAAATAAAATAAATTTAAATAAAATTTATTTCATTTTGAATTTCTTTTATATTCTTTTTTCGATTTAAATAAATAAAATAAATTTAAATAAAATTTATTTCATTTTGAATTTCTTTTTTATTATTTTTTGTTTCTTTTGCTGCTTCTATTCGCTCCAAACCTCTGCAGCAGCAGCTCGTACAAATCACCCTGCTGCTGCTGCTGCTGCTGCTGCTGCTGCTGCTGCTGCTGCCGCTGTTGCACGTGCTGCCGCTGCTGTTACTGCCGGTGCTCCTGCAGCAGCAGCTGCTGCTGCTGCTGCAGCCGGCGCGTTCTTTCTGTCTTTCTTGACTTTATTTTTATTTTTATTTTTATTTTTATTTTTATTTTTATTTTATTTTACTTTCTTGTCTTTTTTGCTGCTTCGTTCTTTTGTGTCTCTCAGAAGACACAAAATGTCTTGCCTACTTCAAATCTAATGCAGCTAAGGGGTCCAGCTGCTGCTGCTGCTGCTGCTGCTGCTGCTTTTGCTGGGACTAAGTCTACTCCTAGCAGCGGCAGAAACTGCAGCAGCAGCAGCAGCAACTGCAGCAGCAGCAACTGCAGCAGCAGCAACTCAGCAACATAGGGCGACCAAATTGACGCCGCAATCAAAAACGGTCTTTACTGCAAAGAAAAGGCTCATGTGGCCCATCTGCAGCAGCAGCAACTGCAGCAGCAGCAACTGCAGCAGCAGCAGCTGCTGCAGCAGCAACTGCAGTAGCAGCGACTGCAGCAGCAGCAACAGCAGCAGCAGCAACTGTAGCAGCAGCACGACTCCACCGTAGGCACCATGCTTGCCTCCAACCGTTCACCGCAACACTAGCACTGCTGCTGTCTGCTGCTGCTGCTGCTGCTGCTGCTGCTGCTGCTGCTGCTGCTGCTGCCCCTTCTGGCAGCATGTCCACACAGGCGTTGCACTGTGGGG
The DNA here is from genome assembly GCF_000499385.1 of Eimeria necatrix. Lineage (NCBI taxonomy): Eukaryota > Apicomplexa > Conoidasida > Eucoccidiorida > Eimeriidae > Eimeria > Eimeria necatrix. The sequence continues at coordinate 12,887 of NW_013654543.1, forward strand.
CCCCGGGGGCCCCAATAGTTGCACAAGCCTCCTGGGGGCCCCCAGGGGGCCCCCGGGGGGCCCCCGAGGGGCCCCCACTAAGAGCTGCTTAACGGGGGCCCCTGGGGGCCCTGTGGGGCCCACATAACACCCTAAATAAAACAGGGTACAGCTGGGGGGCCCCCCTAATGGGGGCCCTCAGGAAGACACATACAACTAGGGGCCCCTCTGAGAGCCTTTACAACTGGGGGCCCCCTGGGGGCCCCTACAAATGGGGGGGGGCCCCCCGGGGGCCCAACAAAGTGGGGGCCCCCAAAAGGCCCCTAACGGTGGGGGCCCCCAGGGGCCCCCCTGAAATAGGGGCCTCCAGGGGGCCCCTACTTTACTGAAGGGCCCCTGTGGGGCCCCTGTGGAGCCCCACAGGGGCCCCTGTGGGGCCCCTGTGGGGCCCCTGTGGGGCCCCAGAGGGGCCCCTGTGGGGCCCCAGAGGGGCCCCTGTGGGGCCCCAGAGGGGCCCCTGTGGGGGGTTTGGGGGCCCCCGGGGGCCCCTGCTGCTCAGCTGAGGGCCTCGAAAGCTGCTGCTGCAGCAACAGCAACCATGACAAGACCTGCTGCCAGATTTAAAGAAAACTCGCTGAGCCAACGCTGCAGCAAAAGGCCCCCCATTACCCCCAAAAAGGTCACCAGCGCGTGCCCGATGCAGCTTCCTGAGCAGCAGCAGCAGCAGCAGCAGCAGCAGCTGGCGCCAAAGCAGCAGCAGCAGCAGCAGCAGCAGCAGCAGCAGCAGCAGCAGCACTCTCCCCGCGTCGCCAGCGACAGCGTCCGCCGCGGCGCGGCCGCAGCACGCACGCCAGCAGCAGCAGCAGCAACCCGCACCGCTGCAGCAGCAGCAGCAGCAGCAGCAGCAGCAGCAGCAGCAGCAGCAGCGCACCTACGAAAACCCCGTAAGGGTTTTGAGCAGCAGCTAAGGAGACAGTCGCAAACATGGACTTGTCTCCCCACTCCGCCAAAAAGACCAAAAGAAAAACTTCCCGCAGCACAGCCCAAGACTCGGGGGCCAGCCCCAGACGCGTGTACTGTCAGCAGCAGCAGCAGCAGCAGCAGCGGCGGCGGCGGCAGCAGCAGCAGCAGCAGCGGCAGCGGGGGGTGAGCGGGGTGTGCAGCGGGGCGTGCGGAGGGCTGGGGAGCGACTCGGGAAGCAGCGAAGAGCAGCAGCAGCAGCAGCAGCAGCAGCAGCAGCAGCAGCAAAGGCAGCTAGCAGCCGCAGCAGCAGCAGCAAAGGCAGCTAGCAGCAGCAGCAGCAGCACGTTCGTCTCGCGGAGCTCCCCCGCGCCCTCCGTCCGCCCAGGGCCTGCCCTCAGGGTCTACGCCTCAGCGTCTAGCTAGGGTTTAGGGTTTAGGGTTTAGGGTTTAGGGTTTAGGGTTTACGTAAAAACGCTCCAAGTCCTCTTGGGCCTCCTCCAAACCATCGCAAAACTCCTCTTCTCCTTTTTCTGCCGGAGACAGCCGCGTGGACACAGAGGCATCATCAGGGGGGCCCCCCTTGGGGGCCCCCCCAAACCCTGGGGGGGGGCCCCCCTTGGGGGCCCCCCCAAACCCTGCGGGGGGGCCCCCCTCGGGGGCCCCCCCAAACCCTTCTTCGGGGGCCCCACAGGCCCCCCCCTCCGTCTCGCTGCTGCTGCTCCTCGCCAGCAGCACAGGGGCCCCTTCTGCTGCCAGGGGGGCCCCCAGGGGCCCCAGGGGGGCCCCCAGGGGGGCCCCCAGGGGGGCCCCCAGGGGGGAGCCTAGGGAGGCCCCTGGGGGGGCCCCCAGGGGCCCCCCCACCGCAGGGGCCCCCAGGGGGGCCCCCAGAGGGGCCCCCAGGGGGGCCCCCAGGGGGGCCCCCAGGGGGGCCCCCAGGGGGGCCCCCAGGGCCTCCTGGGAAGAGCGGGTTGAGAGCCTTCTGGGGGCCCCCCTGTGGGGCCCCCAGGCCTTTTTGGCTTTGTAAAGATGGTGCAAACCAAAGAGCAGCAAAGCTGCTGCTGCTGCCAGCTGCAGCAGGGGGCCCCCCCTGAGGAGGCCCCCCAGGGGCCCCGCGAGCCAGGCAGAAGCTGCTGCGGACTGCAGCAGGAAGCCTGCTGCAGCAGAAGCAGCAGCAGCAACACAGAGAGCAGCAGCAGCAGCAGCAAACACCAACAGCCGGCTGTACCGCAGCGCCAAAAGAGCAGCAAGAAAAAAAGTTCTGTCTCCCAACTCTGTAGCAGCAACTAAGGAAGCGCTGGAGGCCACAGACCGCAGAAACTCAACAAACCCCCCCCGCTGCTGCTGCTGCTGCTGCTGCTGCTGCTGCTGCTGCTGCTGCTGCTGCGGCTGCTGCTGCTGCTGCTAGGGAGCAGGAGAGAAAGCTGCGCAGCTCTTACTCCCGCTGCGGAGCTGGAGTGTACATACAGCTGAGGGGAAAGAGCTCGACTTCGCCCATGCCTCTGCAGCGCCCTCTGGGCTGCGCAAACCCTAAACCCTAAACCCTAAACCCTAAACCCTAAACCCTAAACCCTAAACCCTAAACCCTAAACCAGCGCGGCGCATGGAAACCCGCTCAGCATAACATTGAATCGAACCTCGAAAGGAAAAAATATGACCTCGACGGGTGCTGCAACGTGCTGCTGCTGCTGCTGCTGCTGCTGCTGCTGCTGCTGCTGTAGCAGCAAGGGGCGCTGGGGGCCCAGCATCCCCCAGGGCGGGGCCCCCAGCAGCAGCAGCAGCAGCAGCAGCAGCAGCAGCAGCAAAAAATGCAATTAAACTTTAATTATTTTTAATTTAAATTTAATTTGTTTTCTCTTTTGTCAGCTGGGAAGAGGAGCAGCAGACTAAATGAGACGGGGGCCCACCTAGGGCCTCGTTTCATTGAAGCTAGCAGCTGCAGCAGCTGCTGCTACACGGGCAGCAGCAGCAGCAGCAGCAGCAGCAGCAGCAGCAGCAGCAGCAAGCTTGCATGCAGCGCCAGAAGCTCAGCAGAGCACGCCTGAGCAGCAGCAGCAGCTGCCGCCGGAGCAGAAGCTCTATCGCAGCAGTAACAGTGCAGCAGCAGCACTGCAGCAGCTGCAGTGCAACAGCAGCAGTGCAGCAGCAGCAACAGCACTGCAGCAGCAGCAAAACAGCAGCAGCAGCAGCAGCAGCAGAATGTGGGGGTCTCTGTACCTTTCGCAAACCCTCAGGGCCATCACTTATAGGCAGAGGGTCCCTTATGGCGTGAAGCAAGTAAGTAAAGGCATAGGGGGCCCCCAGGGGCCCCCGGGGGCCCCCCAGTGGGTACCCAGGGGCCCCCAGAGGGTAACCAGGGGCCCCCAAAGGGTACCCAGGGGCCCCTTGGGGGCCCCACAGGGCCCCGGGGGCCCCTGGGGGTCCCTAGGGGCCCCTGGGGTCCCCCCAGTGGGTACCCAGGGGCCCCCAAAGGGTACCCAAGGGCCCCTTGGGGGCCCAAAAGGGCTCCGGGGGCCCCTGGGGGCCCCCGGGGGCCCCCAGAAGTCCTCCAGGGTTTTGTGGGGCCTCTTGCTGGGTAGGGGCGTTGGCCCTGAGGCTTGGTTCATTGGGGCGTTAGATTTGAGTTTTAGGGTTTAGGGTTTAGGGTTTAGGGTTTAGGGTTTAGGGTTTAGGGTTTAGGGTTTAGGGTTTAGTTTAGGGTTTAGGGTTTAGGGTTTAGGGTTTTAGGGTTTAGGGTTTAGGGTTTAGGGTTTAGGGTTTAGGGGGGTTTAGGGTTTAGGGTTTAGGGTTTAGGGTTTAGGGTTTAGGGTTTAGGGTTTAGGGTTTAGGGTTTATGCAGGGCGCGGGAAACACCCCCGCGTTGGTGAACAGTTTGTTGACTTCGCTGTGCAACATTTCGCCCTTCTTTTCTGTGCTCAGACTGAGGCTTACAAGAAGGCCAAAAGGCAGGCCCGCGCAGCAGCTCGACAGGCTCGACAAATGAAAGTGGGGTTTACTGCTCACGAAGCACTGTTTAGGGTTTAGGGTTTAGGGTTTAGGGTTTAGGGTTGAGGGTTTAGGGTTTAGGGTTTAGGGTCTGCGCAGGCTGCCGGTGACTGCGGAGCCCTTGGCTCGAGCGCTTGAGTCCGAGGGTTTAGCATTTAGGGCTGCGTGTGCAGGCTTTAGGGCTCAGGGTTTAGGGTTTAGGGTTTAGGGTTTAGGGTTTAGGGTTTAGGGTTTGCGCAGGAGGCGAAGGGCGTGCTGCTGGAGGGCCGCAAAAGCCTGTACATGTCGCTGCAGCAAAACACGGGGGTTTCGTGGTTTAGGGGTTTGAGGGTTTTGAAGTTTTTGGAAATGCACCAAGCAGCAAACCCTCCTTTGTCGCAGCAGCAGCAGCAGCAGCTAGCAGCAGCAGTGGCCCTCGCCAAACTCGGCCCCTGAACGCAAACCCTAAACCCTAAACCCTAAACCCTAAACCCTAGGCCCTGGCGTCCTGCGCGCAGGGCAAGGCCGGCGCCCAGCAGCAGCAGCCACGCCCGCACGCAGGCCCGCCCACAGCCTAGGGTTTAGGGTTTAGGGTTTAGGGTTTAGGGTTTACGGCTTTGAGACATTTCTTCCTAAACCCTTGGGGGCCCCCTGGGGCCCCTGGGGCCCCTGGGGCATAGAGGCCCCCCGGGGCCCCCCGGGGCCCCCTTGGGGCCCTTTAAGCCCATTTGGGGGCCCCCCAGCCTATTTGGGGGCCCCCCAGCTCTTTTAGGGGCCCCCCAGATCACTTGGGGGCCCCCCAGCTCTCTTGGGGGCCCCCCTTGAGTAAGATGGGGCCCTAAGGCTTCTTTAGGTGCCTCTAAACCCTTTCCAAACCCTCATGGGGGCCCCCAGGTTCATTCGGGGGGCCCCTGGGCTACTGTGGGGCCCCCCAGGCTCACTGGGGGCCCCCAGGCCCCCTTTGGGGGCCCCCAAGGGGGGCCCCCTTTGGGGGCCCCCAATCCCCTGGCAGCAGCAGCTACGTGCAGCAAACTGCAAGAATTAAACTCTCTTTGAAAAGGCCAGTGGGAGGCTTGAGAGCCCCTTAGGGTTTAGGGTTTAGGGTTTAGGGTTTGGGGGGCGCAGCGGGTTTTGCACTGTGCAGTTTTGCTCCTGTTGCTGCTGCACCTGCTGAGCTGCTGTTACTGCAGCAGCAGCAGGTGCCGCTGCCCTTGCTGCGCTGCAGCACCTGCTGCGCTGCTGCTGCTACTGCAGCAGCAGCAGCAGCAGCATGTGCTGCTACACCTGTACTTCACAGCAGCAGCAGCAGCTGCTGCTGCTGCTGAGCTTGCGACGCTGCTGCACCTGTCACTGCGGCTCAAGTTGCTGCAGCAGCAGCAGCTGCTGTTCCAGCTTCTGCTGCAGTTGCCGCTGCAGTTCCAGCTGCAGCAGCAACAGCAGCTGCTACTGCAGTTTCAGCTGCTGCAGCGGCAGCAGCACCAACAGCAGCAGCTGCTGCAGCGGCAGCAGCACCAGCAGCAGCAGCTGCTGCTGCTGTGTTTTTTTCTACTTCTTAAGCAGCAGTTTCGGAGGGTTTAATGAAGCCAAATTGCTGGAGGCGTTGAGCAGCAGATGCGGCGAAGGTTTCTGCTGCTGCTATCTCGTACTGCAGCAGCTGAAACAGCACCAGCAGCAGCTGCAGCAGCAGCAGCTGCAGCAGCAGCAGCTGCAGCAGCAGCAGCTGCAGCAGCAGCAGCTGCAGCAGCAGCAGCTGCAGCAGCAGC
>NW_013654544.1:0-19359 GCF_000499385.1 Eimeria necatrix
TTCTTCGTGCATACGGCATGATACCATTTTTTGGACGTGGATATCGGGAAAACTACTTGGGAAGACAGGCTTTAGAGACGTTAGCTTATTCTCGTCGCATTAGCCGTCACGGCAAGTAGATACTTCGCGATCACGTTATACGTTGAGCGGCGGGCTTGGCCAGTAGCACCTCGTGTGAAAGGCCAACTCCCAATAAAGCACTGTGTATTTGCGCGAAGATGCATCAGGAGCTTGCGAGGGTTGTGCCTTCGCCCCTCAACAATAACAGTCAGAAGCAATTTGGTATTATTAACTCGAAATAGAACATTTTCATGGACGTGCAAACGTGGGGACTTCAAAGAGAGCGTATGCGACCAGCAATTCCATGTAGTGGCAACAAGAGCACTTCATAGAGAAGCCAAAAGACCAAAAATAGTGAATTCTATTTTTCGCTTACAACCTTCATGGCACGAACATCGAGGACATGTGCTGCAAGAGCGCCGTTTGCTGCGTGTTTCCTATGACGCTAGCATGCGCACGGGAAAAAGCTCAATGCAGCAATGCTTCATGTGAAGCATACTGGCGAGAAATGCCATCGAAAGTCCAGCTTCGGGGATCTTAAGTCCCACGAAGCAGCAGAAGGGCCGGGCATACGCATTTAAAATACAGTTGTGCATTTGCACATGCATGTATTTCTATGTATATTACACAGCTGTGCGACTGAAGGTAAGTACTGAACTTTTTTAATGTGGAATGCTTTTTGTCGCAAGCTAGTTAAATGACCTTATTGAGCACCGTGTAGATATTTATATTTATTCAAAAACGCGACCGAGCACCAAACTGCGAGCTCCCAGATCCTCCGATTTTGACGTACTAGCTGACGATGGCGTTAAGTGCAAAGCAGAATAAACTCGGCATTCAGCCGCCTACCAGCTAAGCCGTACGTCACATCATGATCGGCCCACCAAGCACAGTCTATTCATCATCTCACAGCTGGCCCAAAGACCGAGAAACCAATCAAACAGTTTGTTGACATTCTTCAAATTATGCGAGCAATCGCCAGTCTGTCAACATGTGGACGATAGTTCGAAGCGCCGCCAATAATCACAGCATAAAGTGTGGCACTTACATACTGTTTCGATATTTCGTCTGCGCGTCTTACAACCTAAAACAAGATCCTGAATGGACTGGCAGTGTTCTTTCACACTTGTATTGATGTGCTTCCGCTTCAGCGGAAATATATGGAAAAGCAGAGGCATGCTGAAAAAATCTTGACGTTGAGCATGCCATATCCTGCAGCCCATGACTCGCGTCTGAATATTCAGCTTTTTCGCTACGCCGGAGGAGTTAGCAGTCATACATTTCCTTGAAAAGGAAGCAATACGACAATCAGAAAGTTCAACCAGAAATTCCACCTGCATGTCGTTAAGCCTATACCTGTAAGCAGAGGGCCATAGTTACTGAGACTCTAGCAAAATACTGACATGTAACAACATACTAGACTGCAAGGAATATAACAGCTTTTCCGGGCTACTGTTCTCTGCCACTCACAAACTGTCAGCAGAGCCAAAAGCCTCACAAGCCGTGCCTCAGCTAAATATATTCCCTGTGCAGTAGAACCGATAGAACACTTTCCTGAGCCTTAAAGTCATAAGCATTGGGTTTTCCTGTGTTTTTTGCTGCATCCGGTTCTGTCAGCCGCCACTGCGAAACATGCCGTAGAAAACTGTTTATTCAAGTGAACCTCTGCCAGTCTTGAACGTCACATACGAGCATCTGTGTGCACTGCACGCTAAGCGCTACAATTTGGCAGGGTCGACAGGTAGGGAAGCAGCATAGCAGGCTGACGCCCTCTTTGTGTGGTTTAACTCGAAAGAGCATCATATCTAAGAGGCCGTTACCATACAGCCAGCACATACAATCTGTTTACACATGAATTGCAGCTTCGAGCACTAAATAACGCGGTTTAGTTGCTTACGAGCTTGCATAGAGGTGTAGAGCGTATCCCCCGAGTATGTGTGTACTTCACAGTGAATGGAAGTGGTTTTGTGCCAGTTTTTGTCGCACAGCCTGCAAGACCACAGTTGCACCGGAAAATATACTTCTTAACGTTAGCATATGTGACTATCCTGGTTGTTGTATCTGGCAGTCTGCGAGCAATAGTCTTTTCACTTTTTTGAGGCGGCTCATCTCTTGTTTACATGAAAGCAAGGGCTTACTGCCTTTTTTGCAATGGAAACGTAGACTTGTAAATTTTTAGACTGGCGAATGTGTTTCTCATTGTTCTTGGGCATGAAGCCTCAAGTCAGCTTAATGAAAAAGATACGCTGAAAAATACAGTCGCTGCGAAGTCGACACAAGATAGTCGGCGGTGAGCCAGCGGCTGAACAAAAATTGAGTCTTGCTTCAAATAGAAAGTAAGTGGGGCTCACTTAGAAGTAACAATAATAGAATGCTTCCTGCGAAGAGTAATCAGCCAATCTCATCCTAAGCAGTCTGAACAACTATACTTTTGCTTGAAGGAAGCCAATATGCAGAAATACCCTAAGCTCAGAAAGGCGTGACCAAACGGACTGCCGTTGTTGAGCTCTTCTACAGACTAGGCTTTGTATTTTAGTTTTCTGCAACGAGCCGAGGGCACTCTGAACCGGGCTTTGTGGCTTTTTCGGATGTTTCGCATAATATTCCGAAGACCTCAAAAGGAGAAAAAGACACACCCTTCTTGTAGGTTCTACAGGTCGTGTGTGTGTCTTCTCGACATGATGGCATACTAGCTTTCACATCCCGAAGAAAAGCCTCAAAATGACAAAAATCTACACGCTTCTTGTAGGTTCTACAGCTAGTGCTTGTCCTCTAGGCATCATGGCGTATTAGCTTTCAGGCCTACGTTCAGCCTTGCAGAGTGCATACAATTATATTGCCCGCTTCACCTGGTGCATTGGTTTTCAAATTGCACAAGTGCACAGCAGAACCTGCTGCATTCCTGCAAGATTTGTTCATTTGCGCGTTGATATTCTTAAGGTTACAAGCAGTCAAATGATAATCTTTGTGGCTACTGATTGTATTTACTTGTATTCGAGTGGAATAGGGCGATACCCAAAAGTTAAGGTGCTTAACATACAGCCTGGAGCCATCACACAGAGCAGAGTGTCCCACAGTAAAGTCGCATAAGCAATATTGAAAGTAGGGAGTTTAACCGCTGAAATTAGCATGAACTCCACTAATTCCCATATTTCTTTTAATGCTAACTCGCGTCATTTCCAGCACGAAAGCTTACTGTTATACTTAACCCTTGCACCACTAAGGGTGTGAGACCGCAACGCTAAAAAAGAAAGCTTAAGCGTACTCCCTTTCCATTGGTGAGACCAGGAGCGCTTTGCGCACATCAGGTCAGAAATGAACAGGTGAAAAACTGTTTTGGAGACGTCATTTGCTTTAATTCACGACCAAGCACCTTAACTAGGTGATACGCTAATTGTATCCGCCTTTTCTGTGCCTCAAGACCGCAATGCAGTACTCGCAGTACTCTTTCAAGCAATTTCCCTGGGAAAAGCAGGCGCACCAGCTTTTTCAGTAGGGAACTCGAAGCGTATAAGTAGCTCACAATATGAACACTCACTGCAAAATTGGTGGATTTTTCCCTGTCAAATACACAAAAGCAACCCACGAATTTCGGGGAGCGTAGGATTCGTTTTCGTACGTCACATGACAAAAAGAAGTCCTTAGCCACAAACCCTCATTGTTCTGTAGAAAACCAAATACGCAAACACAGCTGATCATCACTTGGACACGCACAACCTTGAGCAAAAGCGCACGGAGGGTGAAAAGTGCATTGTTGGATGATGGCGGTCGATGTAGTTTTAATAGCAGGCTAGCAAGAATGTATCATCTTGTCACACCCTGAATGTTTTGGGTCACTTAAAAAAGTTCAGCACTGCATGTCGGTAGCGCGGCATATGCATTAATGCAGCTGCAGCACGGAGACGGCTGCCAGCAAGAACAACATGTCACATGCCCTACTAATTTGAGGCAAAAGATTTCTATAACTAGCATTGAGAATGACATATGCCCAGCCGTTTGGCATGGCTGGTACCCATAACAGCAAGGCGCTTCTATCCTTTGCAAAGACTAATATATCTTTCAGCTGGAAATGCCAGGCTCTTGCTTATTTTCTGTAGGTTGAGCATGAGCATTGAAGCATAGATCATGCTTGGCCAATCGCGAATTTTTACGGCTACATCTAAGTGATAACGCGCAGTTTCGGCAATGCCTGACGTACAAGCTTGTAGTGGGGACAATGGGCAAATCAATGTCAGCGTATACGCGCAGTCCACATTTCGCACGTCGAGTATCACACGTGGCGCAAAGTTGCAGCGCTTCACCGAGTTTTCCATTTCAGGCAACAAAAGCCAGAGTGAGCACATCTTTTATGTTTCTTAAAGATCTCCGAAAGAAACGCCCAAGCCAGGGTCATCTCAGTTAAGGAAGTCATAGGAAACAGGCGGGACAAACACGCCCGTCCCCACTTGCTATCATGCAGTCCTACGTGTAAGTCTATACATTATATATGTATTCTACAGTAGTGAATAAGCAGGCAGCAGGAAACAGAGTTTCCTGGCAAGAAGTACACTTAATCAAAATGGACGCGGGTACCGTTGGCGCTTTGGGCCAGCTCAACAATATAGTGGATTAACTTGCTGCACATACTGCATGCACTCCCTACAATTAGACGTCCGCGCAAGGACGAAAACAGGAGACGCTCTAGTGTATACCCTAGGGCTTTATACAAAGAAGTACAGGACATCGTCAGCGCTTGCCTACCGTCCCTTCCATCGAGGTTCAGCAAGTTTACAGAGCAACGTATTACGTATACACAAAAATCTTGTTTTCAATTTCTCAGAGCAAGACTTACTGCCTTGGCTTGCCGGCACTCGCAGTTTACGCCCGCCTATTTTACCCTTGAGAAAAGATAGACGCAAAGTCCGTCGTATCTCCGTACTGCTCCTACGTCCTTTAATTAATGTGTCGACAGGGGCTCCCGCAGTCAAAAACTGAATTAACAACATTGCATTGCACATATGCGCTTCCCGAACCACTACCACTAGTATGAAGTTGATATGAAGCTGAGTTACAAACCAATGGAGTGAAACCCAAAACTGCATCACGCACTCCCTGGAGTAGCTAGATGAAGCTGGCACTTAATAGCAATCACACAGACAGCCTCAAAAGCGAACTATTGCATATGTGAATCAAGCTCAGAATATGCCAAAGGACACTTGAACAGCTTCCCCGTGCTCCATTCCTGCGTTTTCTAGATGTATCAGGTTTGCTTACGACCATTTCAATGTATGAACGTACTCCCTTTGATGAAGAAAACCCCCTTCTGCCAGTCTCTATGGAAGCTTTCACACCGCCATTTTGCGCCTTAAAACATAATGCCCAAGACAGAATCCCCTAAATATCCTTAAAGCTCTACAACGCAGCGGAGAGTCTTCTATAAACCAATTTTTGTGGCTGTGATCCTGTTGATTTGTAATTGTTCAGCATTTATGGAGCCGAAGAGCAATGATCCAGATCCTTGAGCTATCTTTCTTTCCTTATTTCACCCTGCATCAAGAAGCATCGCTACGCACACCTTATAGCATTCCAGTTAGTATTTGCATAACAGGAATCTAATATCACAGCTCATTAGCTGAAATTGTGCTGCAGGTGTTAAAATTCGTATTTGGTACACAGCTTACAACGTATTTGTGCCACTGTGTCCTGGCTATAGAATGTACTAGTGCATGACGCTCCTATAGTGTGCCGCAAGTAAACTGTGTAGCAAATAGATGCTCATGCAACAATTTAAATGCTGTACGTACAGCCTGCATTTGACAAGAGAACACGAGCAGCGCTTTGACCTATTCACGCATATATTCTGACGCCGTTATCCTCAGTCGCTAACGGCTTTGTCAATGTGTAACACAATATGATCATTATTTCCATCTTTCGGGGCGCACACAGCCAATCAGGGTATCCTCTTGCAAAGTCGTGCCCGCCAGTTTTACCAAAGTAAAGGTAGTAGCATAACGAACGCTAAGGCAATTGCTACAGAACGGAATGGCGATGTGTTCCTGACTGAAAGACTTGCCATGAAGAAGCTCGAGAGCCACTCCCTGACACGCGCGTTTCGTGCACATTTTATGCGCTTCAGAAGTTCCTCAAGGAGTCCCTGCGTGACCAACCCACGCATTCCAATATGTACGCTGTACGCGCTGATCAGAAAATATTAGGCTGAACAGTGAAAACTCTACACCTATCTCTTATTTGGCTGTAGTGACAGCACGCAATGAAAAGGGTAGTCGACGGGCCTTTTTAGTAGTCGCCTTCGTCGCAACCCACCCCCTGCATGTTGGGAGAAAATACATCAAACATATCCAATATTTGCGATATGATCGTTATGTGGCACTTTTCAGATAAAGCAATATGATTGCAGCTTTACACACGTGCTATCGATGTACATGCTGATCCCTTTTTGATATAAATGATTTGCATAATTGAGTGCAATTACCATTTACTTCTCCTCCTGGATCTAATCGTGCATTTGCGACAGCGATTTGCACTTACAAGCTGAATATATTGACATAGCTCCTTGCCTCATGCTAATGCAGATTCAGTAAGCGTTGTTGAACGGTCATACGTGTATTTTGTCTTCGCAGGCTTTCACCCATATTGTAAATGCACTCGACGCATTCTCTTTCGGCCATTACAGCGCGACGCACGTTTTGACTGCTTTCCAGATTTAGTATTATATCTCAAGCTTGAGTTTTCAAGAAACTGCACTGTGAATATAACGTGTGCTATCAAGCGCCGTGTGTTTGTTGCGCGAATGGCGAACACGTCCACATCGAGCCGACCAAATGCATGGAACGAACAATGCAACGCTGCGAATACATCATCACGGCACATTAGCCATAATCTCATGATTTACGTCAAAAATGCATCCGTGTGCCATGGTGATCTGTGCGCGTGCCCAATTAGCATCATTTCAGCAAAGCCGGCGCCCCTTAAACCCAGCAATAAAAGATGCACCACCTTATATAATTCGAGAACCAGTTCACACCTTGATTTCATAATAATAGGAAACAATCGCAGGGACAACTGCTGGCACGGTTCTGGGCCTTGCTCCTGCGTTACTCTATTCTATAACCTGTCATTGGCCAGCAAGTGAAGCGATACTTGACAGCTTTCGGCCGTATTAGTAGGCGGTTTCAACAGCGTTGCGTACAAGCTACGAACAAAACGAAAAGGGGAGCAAAATGGATTTTCCATGCGCACGCAACTGGCATGTATCAAGTTGATTGGGAAACGCATTTGCAGCGTGTGTTTAAAATTGCCTGCAGCTTATAATCTCTGAGAAGTGCTTCAGCAAAACGGTTATTTTTCTGTTTTTTTCCAGACGCATACATACAACACAAATCGCCCGCTGTCTCGCGTGTCGAATACAGTATCGCGGCATATTAGCCATAACCGCACGATTTATGTCAAAAATGCACCTGTGAGCTATGCTGCTCTGTGTCCGGGCCCACTTAGTACCATTTCCCGATTTTTGTGCGGATATTATTGGCACACGTACTCCCTGACGGAAGGCGGAGAGCTAAAATAAAAGGGCGATATCATTTTCATCTGCTTTGCGGGCCGCCAGCTACACAGTCATTTCAATTAGAGGTACATGCTTTCATCAGGCTTATATTAATACATCATGGATGGCCGATAATACAACACAGACACACCACATGATAAGCCCACCCCAAGAGCCACTAGACAAAGCTGACACTTCTGCAAGTGATGCTAGAAGAAACAGCTTTTCTTTCTACGCACTAAAAAATCACCATTGAAAATTAAATGCCTCATTCAAGTGAGTCACTCACCAAATTACTAAAAGCTATCGGGAAAATAGGCCGAGCTTGCAGAACCACGAGCTTGGCCTTTTGCGCTCATAAAACCTAGATTACGCAGTGAAAAGGGATACAACAAGGCACAAGAGCGCCTTATATACTGGATATGCATGTACGGCTTTAAATGTGCTGCAATACAACAAAAAGCTCCTCGGAAACTCCCCCTCAGAACACAGCCGTAGGCTGCACTTTGTTCACTACTTTTCTTCATTTCTTCCGGAAAATACTGGCACTTGCGCCGCGCAGCACTTTGGGTAAGCTGCTAATCATACTGCTTGTCGATTGCAGCCTTTTTAATTTTGCATGCTCCACAGCAAATTAGCCACTTCAGCGAAGAACATGTACTTGTTTGCAACCGACGCGTCTGCACATTTACTTTTGGCGTGCTAGCATCAGCGCAGCGCGAACATTCCATCATTTCAATGGTGCCCGGCGTTGTTGCCGCTGCCTTTAGGATCACTCAAAATCGCTTATGCGATTCCCGCAGACTTTCAAGGATTTCTACAACGTCTCATCCTAAAAATGCAAACTGTACTTAAGCCACTGCGTAAACAACAAGGGATAATAGCAGTTTTCATGCATGGTGGCTCCAATATGAAATGCACGTAGGTATTTTACACTGCAAGCTGAGCAGCTGCCCCTCCGGATCACCGAAATTTACTTGAGAGCTGAAACAACTTTCAACTTGCTGGCCATCGAACAATCGCTAAGTGTGCAAAAAAAAGGCTGTTGCATGACTGTGGGGCGTGTGCTTTATCTACGAAAATTTTGGTCTCGGCTGTGCGTCTGAGTTCACACGTTTATAGGTCATACCTTCGACAGGAGCTAATATAGTACAGAATATTGCTGAGCAGTACGTTTCCATGCTCCGAATACGATGCGGCCAGCTCTGCAAACCTCTTCATATCCATTCCATATGTTGAAAATATCTTCCGTAGAACTGAAAACACGAACGTTGTTTTCGCGCGCCGCATTTCTTTATCAGCCCTGTGCGTGCACATGGTGCATCGCAAAATGCAAAGCAGTGCAAAACACGACAGTGGCGTGTCTGGAACAGTCCCTTACATTCTGCCCAAGATGCATTAACCACTGCGCAGGCGGCGCACCCAACATTGGCAGCCTGGCGGCTGCGGTGAGTGCAAGTGATTGAGTTTCTTTACGTAAATCACTACTCCAAGGGTACGCACCCCTTTCTTCTCTACACGTTGGCATTGAGATCATGTTGCACGGTGGACCAGTCCCGCAACCTATAAAGCCAAGGCAATGCATCTTTTTAGCGACGGAACGACCGACAGTAGATGGAAAGGGTTCCAAACAGGCAGAACTGCCCGCTGCATCTTGGCAGGAATACTTACAATAGCGTCATTAATTTCTGTGTCCAAATGGCAGTACAACCCGGCGGTGCAGCTCTAATGACGAAACTCCACGTGTCGTTGCTACATATAAAATACACTAATATTGTCCCGACTATCGCTTTTTTGCCAACATCAACAGCTGTGTTGGCACAGCAAAGCACTTCGCTGTCGAATACACTGCATGATCAATAGTTGGAGGAGCAAGGAACGCAACAACAGCAAGCAATTTACTAGCTTAACATTCTTATTCATTTATTTGCTTTCAACTTTGGCTTAAATCTGCGTTCCTTTCTAGTCAAGTGCACGCCCAAGAGGTTTGCGGCGTTGCTTGCCCGCAATTTCACGACTCCAAACTACGGGCGAACGACGGTCACATTCTGTGAAGTGTTGCAGAAGCATCTCAGCTTACCGTCTGCACCGCCGATACAAAAAAAACAAAACTGGCCAAGCCTCTGATAATAGATGTATTGTTCCGCAGTTGTGTATCTCTACCGCTGAAAGCAAGCCAACTACACTAAAGGTGCCACGCAAATCCTTGCTGGGAAAGACAAGCCGTATAAATAAGACGCGCTATCCGCAATGACATAACATAAACCTTCGATATTTTTTGCCTGCCAGGTCGTTTTTATTTGACTATTTGCACGCGCTTGCGCGGCTCGAACAAAAGCTGAATGAGAACAGTGGCTCAGGAAAATTTGGAGGCTGTGTTTTCATACCCATTTTAGTCGGTGTCCACGCACAAACACACGAATTCCTGTTCTGCCCTGGAAAAGTACGTATGTGGCCGTCACCCATGCAAGGGGGAAATCATCATCTGTGCTCACAAGCACAGTCTTGAACTCTGTATTCGGTGCTCAAACCACGTAATGAGTCTGTACTGAGATTTCTTGCGTTTCATTTTTCTCTGCGTAATCTCCCATCACGCACGATCTGCAACGAACAATGCTGGCACTGCAAAGCAAACAATGCAGCCTGCCAAATGTATTCATGGCAATCTTATACGAACATATTGCGTACAACACTAGGCACCTCAGCCAGGCACCATAGTAATCACTGGTGTCTCCACTTGGAAGCCTTCAGACAGCCTGAGTATTCACTTCTTGCAAGCTCAGCTTCTAGTATTTGACAAGCCAGCAGGCTGTCTATGGAGCAAAGCTGGTTCGTCGAGCCATTTCGTAGCAGTCGATCAGATTTGAATTAACTCATCTACTGGCAATATATGCGACGCTTTGCAGGTGCTACAGGTCGTCCAGAAGCATGCTGCTAACCCGCGAAAATCCATATGATCAAGTAGGCACAAGCAACAGGACAAACTTTTGCGGAACAACCAAGCCTTCAACAGTAAGCGGCCTGTCCGTATCAAGTGGATGTCCATGAACTGCGCAGTTCGTCAAAAACATGAACTCAGCGAAACTAACCACATGTTCCTGTTCTGTGTCCTAAGGATTGCAACATTAGGGTTGACACTTGATAAGAAGACGCGACCCCGGCGATTTTTTTTTAGTTTGCTATCAGTCCACCACATAGCTACCTCTGTTCATCAGCCAATACGCCATTTGTTAGCGAAGGGTTTTCGTTTGGACGAAGCCCTCGTAAACTGTGAAAGCATCGAGAAGGCAACGAATCGCGTTCGTATGGTCCCAGCAGCGACTCATCCATGAAACACCAGTACGCATAGTGGGATTGCGCTGCATGCTTTGTTAGGCATCAAATACTGTAAGCCTTCACTACTGTCTCCACATACGCACCCGAAACAATACAGTGCAGAAGACAAAGGTAGCGGACAGGCCTTCCGTGGAGCTAGGAGAGCTACAGGGCCACGCAGGCGTAAGCAGGTGCGCCAATGAGCCTCACGCGTGCGGCCAAACATCCAATAGTAGAAAACAAATCTATTGCGAGTCCGGTAAGGCGCACGCACCAAGCGGTTCCAGAGCACCAATCCCTAGTCGCTATAAAGTAGCTTGCTGTTGCGTGACCGAGCTGTGGCAAACTAGATGCAGAATTTTGCCCGCCGGACGTCCCCCGCCTTGAAGTGAACACAAGCATTACGATCACAAGAACTACTGTCTTATCCAAGTGGTCAGCAGCGGGTTTAACAGCAAAAGTCTGCGGCTTTCCCTTCTCTCATTTGGCCCAAGCATGCAAGCTTATGATGCATGGACGTATTGCCAGAAACAAGCCGAAAAATGACACGCAACGCTGCCTGTGTTATGCTTCCTTTCTAATTAAGATACAGCTTTTCGCCAAGGACAGTGCATTCGATCGCATTTCTTTCGTCCACGACCGATAAAAGAAGCTCCAGAAATCATGTCAATGTCTGTTTTTCTCGGCATTCTCAACTGAAAATCTTCTTCAAAAACAACACTCTCGCAATACTTCCAGCGTAGGCGCAGCCAGCAGGCCACCAGAATTGCAGGTGTCGGCAATGCCAGGAAAATGACGGTCACGGCGCTCCAGAGCTTAAATGCGGCCACCGCCAAATACCTCACCTCCAGTTTAGAGAGAAGCACCTTAAACCCGTTGGATGCATCGCACATGAAGTCAGCAACAAATGTATCTAGTTGGTCCTTTCACCTCTCAGTGCGCACTCACCAGAAATCTACCAAAAGTTTCTCGGTGATTACAGCCCCAGAACTACGTCACACATTCTGCTTTTTCAGCCACAGAAAAACGTGTGTGCATCTTTTGACAAATCGCGCCAAGTGGTTCCGTCGACAAACCCCCAAATCAGTCCCAAACAACTTTAGCTCTTCTCCACTGCCCAAGCATCCGGCGTTTTGCCGCAGAGCATGCTTTCTCCACTTGAAACTGCGAACTTGCTGCGAGCAAAGAAGCCATGAATGCTTCTCTATTGCTTTGAGCCATCATGTAAACAGATCGAGGAGACTTAGGAGGGTTTCTTTCTTATTAATAATCCAGATATACGCCGCACATTCTGCGCTTTTAGTCACGCGTAGACCTGTGTGCACCTTTCCTACGAATGACGTTGAGTGGTTCCGTCGACAAACGGTCAAGTCGGTCCCAAACAACTTTAGCTCTTCTCCACTGCCAGTAAGCATCCGGCTTCTTGCCGGGAATCATGCTTTCTCCACTTGAAACTGCGCACTTGCTGCGAGCAAAGAAACGATGCATGCTCTTCTATTGCTTTGAACCATCATGTGAACAGATCGAGGAGATCTAGGAGGGTTCCTTTCTGATTGATAACCCAGATATACGACGCACATCCTGCATTTTCAGCCACATATAGACCTACATGCATCTTTTGACAAATCGCGCCAAGTGGTTCCGTCGATAAAACCCCTAGTCAGCTCCAAATAACTTTAGCACTTCTCCACTGCTCGGCTAGCGTCACGCCACTCCCTATTCTTTGGTGACTTAGACTCGCACCACAAGGGCTCCGGCAGCAAATCAATAAACAAGCACTGGACGAGGGGAACCGCCTGTTTCACCTCTAAAACCGTTTCCTCAGAGAATCGCGTGCTTTGGCGCACTGCCCTTAGCCGTTCCTCAGGATTTAGCCCAATGCAAGTCTCGGCAGTAGGTCCCCATCACCCAGTTACGGAATGTTTTACTAGGAAGCACTTTTCCCTACCTCGGTGACCGTTTTGATACGCGAAGCTCACACCGCATCACCAACGTCAACGTCAAAGCATTTGTTTGAGCGCACAGGCTGAGCAAGCGGTCAAAAGGGCAAATAGTGACTGGAGCTCTACCCAGCACCGCTAAGCACAATCAAAGAACAGGTGCGAATTGAATCTCTGATGCAACTACGTCACGCGACTTTATTGTAGTTTATGGAAAGCTCTGGCTTGGCCACATGAACAGCTCTCAACGCATCTGCTTGGACGCGGGACTTTGGGGTCTACGCTATGGGCGGAGGCGTCGCCGTTGGGCAAAAGCCATTCAGGCCATACTGCCAGCCTCAAGCGCACGTAGATGCACAGCTAGCTAAGCAACAGCCTGTAAGCAAACATCAGCAGCAGCAATCGCAGAAGCAGCGTCAGCGGTAGCAGAAGCAGCGCCGGCACAGATAGTAGCAGCACTGCCCCAAGCAGAGGAAGCAGCAGGTGTGACAGTAAAAATATTGAAAGCACTCCTAGCATTGGTAGCAACGAATTCAGCAGCCGCGTGCTTCATGTCCCTAGATGGAATGGCTATGGATGGTCGGGCCCTTAAATGACTCCCAGAGCCAAAGCGGCGGCAGCTCAAGCCCCCGTGGAAAACTGCAACATGGTACACACAAAGTAAAATAAAGGCCCACATACAGGCAAAAGTACCGGATGAGAGAGCAGGCAACAGGTTGGCAGGCAGACAGGAACAAGGTGAAACAAAGTGGCATCTGCAGTAATAGAACGAAGGATAAAGAGGCAGACCAAAATGAAAGCTGCAGGAATCCAAGAAGTTGATTCGATGATGGTGTAAATTCTTTTAAGCCTCAGCTACACGGCCCTCTTTTCTGCTGTTGCGACTTTTGCTGTCTTCACCGAGCCTGCCATTGTCACTGCTTTAGCCAAGGCTACGGGGGACTGTTGGAACAACGGCTTTTGCAAATCGCTACCAAGTTTTTCCCGATCAAAGCTAACCCTATGTGAGCCTGTGAAACAATCCCCATACTTGGCTTCCCATGTTTTAGCTCACTGCCTGCGCAGTCATCCAGCTGCGCACACTGCAGCCGGCCGTCGTTACAACAGCAGCAAACACAGTTACAGTGCTGTCTATGCGCGGCACACAAAAGTTTGCACTGTAAATTTTGCAAACACACGAATTCCCGCAACTACAAACGTATTTGCGAACGCCAAGCAGAACTCAAGAACAACACATTAATAAATCACGCCCACAAATGTTGTACACCATACCGCAGTAACAGACGCGCAACATGGCATTGATATCATGAAGCCACCATACAGTCTATCATTGTCGAAGGATTTGTCAGTGAATGTCTTAGGTTGTGTTACCAGATATACAATGTGATAGTGCATCTTACTGCTCAACACTTTGTAGCACACAAACCAAGTAGCTGCGCGCAACTTCAATGTCAGTCGAATGCGTTGCGGCAGAACCGACAGCTCATTGCAACGTGAAAGCAGCGCGCATCTTGTGAACGGCATACAGCGTCAGATGGGCGTCAGCATGTAGCAGTCTCCTCTGCTGGTCAGCAGGCAAAAGCATGACCCGGACGCTTTCGTCTGCCAGCAATCAAACCTCTAGTTGCTGGGTCGTCATAATCATGTCGTTACATGAGCCATCGCTGTACAAACTGCATTTTTCGATACTCGCAGCTAAGCGCAGCCACAGTACTGTCAATGGTATGGAACTGAGATGGCTCCACTGCAAAACAAAGCGACTACGTCGGCTACATCCCGATTAGACAGCAATGATGTTTCAGCGCACTGACTGCGTAGGAGTAACAAGGACCACAAAATCAGATAGAGATTTCACATTGAACACCGCACGGAACCAAATGCATATGTTCGCCGGAAAAGGAGTTTTCAGGGCACGCCGCGCTGAGAGAAGTGCACGACAGTATCGTAAAAGCTGCGGCTTTCGCTTCTCTCATTTGGCCCAAGCATGCAAGCTTATGATGCATGGACGTATTGCCAGAAACAAGCCGAAAAATGACACGCAACGCTGCCTGTGTTATGCTTCCTTTCTAATTAATATATAGCTTTTCGCCAAGGACAGCGCATTCGATCACTTTTCTGTCGTCCATGACCGATAAAAGAAGCCTCCAGAAATCATGTCAATGTCTGTTTTTCTCGGCATTCTCAACTGAAAATCTTCTTCAAAAACAACACTCTCGAAATACTTCCAGCGTAGGTGCAGCCAGCAGGCCACCAGAATTGAAGATGTCGGCAATGCCAGGAAAATGACGGTCACGGCGCTCCAGAGCTTAAATGCGGCCACCGCCAAATACCTCACCTCCAGTTTAGAGAGAAGCACCTTAAACCCGTTGGATGCATCGCACATGAAGTCAGCAACAAATATATCTAGTTGTTCCTTTCACCTCTCAGTGCGCACTCACCAGAAATCTACCAAAAGTTTCTCGGTGATTACAGCCCCACAAAAAAGCCGCACATTCTGCATTTTTGGCCACATATAGACCTACATGCATCTTTTGACAAATCGCGCCAAGTGGTTCCGTCGATAAAACCCCTAGTCAGCTCCAAATAACTTTAGCACTTCTCCACTGCTCGGCTAGCGTCACGCCACTCCCTATTCTTTGGTGACTTTTAGACTCGCACCACAAGGGCTCCGGCAGCAAATCAATAAACAAGCACTGGACGAGGGGAACCGCCTGTTTCACCTCTAAAACCGTTTCCTCAGAGGATCGCGTGTTTTGGCGCACTGCCTGCACAGCCGCATAGAATACTGCTGGCCCCTGCAGTGGTTATCCAAGAAGCAAAGGCGCCCTTAGCCTTTCCTCAGGATTTAGCCCAATGCAAGTCTCGGCAGTAGGTCCCCATCACCGTCAATGCCTTACAAAAACTAGGAAGCACTTTTCCCTACCTCGGTGACCGTTTTGATACGCGAAGCTCACACCGCATCACCAACGTCAACGTCAAAGCATTTGTTTGAGCGCACAGGCTGAGCAAGCGGTCAAAAGGGCAAATAGTGACTGGAGCTCTACCCAGCACCGCTAAGCACAATCAAAGAACAGGTGCGAATTGAATCTCTGATGCAACTACGTCACGCGACTTTATTGTAGTTTATGGAAAGCTCTGGCTTGGCCACATGAACAGCTCTCAACGCATCTGCTTGGACGCGGGACTTTGGGGTCTACGCTATGGGCGGAGGCGTCGCCGTTGGTCGATGGAGTAAGCAGAAGCAACGGCGCATGCAAAAGCCATTCAGGCCATACTGCCAGCCTCAAGCGCACCTGAAGGCACTCGTAGCATTAGTAGCAGCGAAATCAGCAGCAGCGTGCTTCATGTCCCTA
This sequence comes from Eimeria necatrix, assembly GCF_000499385.1. Classification (NCBI taxonomy): domain Eukaryota; phylum Apicomplexa; class Conoidasida; order Eucoccidiorida; family Eimeriidae; genus Eimeria; species Eimeria necatrix. The sequence goes on from NW_013654544.1 coordinate 16,212, forward strand.
GGTGGAATGGATATGAATGTTTGGGCCCTTTAATGACTCTCAGACACAAAGCCGCGGCAGCACAAGCCCCCATGGAGAACTGCAACATGGCACCCCATGCAAAACTGCAACGCGGTACGCACAAAGTTAAATAAAGGTCGAAATGCAGGCAAAAGTGCCGGAAGAGAGAGCAGGCAACAGGCTGGCAGGCAAACACAGGAACAAAGTGGAAGAACACAGCGGCATCTGCAGTAATAGAACGAAGGACAAAGAGGCAGACCAAAATGAAAGCTGCAGGAATCCAAGAAGTTGCTTCGGTGATGGTGTGAGTTCTCTTAAGCCTCAACTACACTGTTCGCTTTCCTGCTGTTGCGACTTTTGCTGTCTTCACCGAGCCTGCCTTTGTCTCTGCTTTAGCCAAGGCTACGGGGGCCTCTCTAAACAAGGGCTTTTGCAAATCGCTACCGAGTTTTTCCCGACCAAAGCTAACCCTGTATGATCCTGTGAAGCAATCCCCATACTCGTCACAGAAAAGCCATATGTGCGCCTTTCGTCGAATCATGCCGAGTGGTTTCGTCGAGAAACCCCCAAATCAGTCCCAAACAACTTTAGCTCTTCTCCACTGCTAGTATGCATTTGGCATCTTGCCGCAAAGCGTGTTCTCTCCACTTGAATTTGAGCACTTGCTCCAAGCAAAGGAGTCATGCATCCTCCTTTGCTGTCTTGGGCCATCATGTGAACAGATCGAAAAGATCTACGAGGATTTCGTTGTGGTTGAATCCACAAATATACGCCGCACATTCTGGAAAGAAAACCCAAACCAATCCCCAAAAATTTTAACTCTTCCCCACTGCCAGCAAGCATCCGGCGTCTTGCCGCAAAGCATGCTCTCTCCACTTGAATTTGAGCCCTTGCTCCAAGCAAAGGAGCCATGTATGCTCCTTTGCTGCCGTGGGCCATCATGTGAACAGATCGACGAGATCTAGGAGGATTTCGTTGTGGTTGAATCTCCAGATATACGTCGCACATCCTGCTTTTTCAGCCTCAGGAAAACGTATACGTGCACCTTTCGTCAAGTCACGCCGAGCAGTTCCGTCTACATGCTTCAAGAACCAGTCCCAAACAACTGTAACTCTTCTCCACTGCGAGGAAGCATCCGGCGTCTGGCAGCCCAGCATGCCTTTTTAATTTAAAGTAGAGCACGTGGTGCTACGAAAGAATGCATGCTAATTTTACTGTTTTGACCTATCCGCGAAAGGCTCTACTGGTGCTTCGTTGAGATTACAGCCATACATAAAGGCCGCACCTTCTGCGTTTTCAGCCACAAATACACTTATGTGCACCTTTCGGCAAATCACGCTAAGTGTCTGTGTCGACATGCTTCTAGACCAGTCCCAAGCAGTTCTCCACTGCGAATAAGCATTCGGCGTCTAGCCACAACTCATGTTTTGTCCTTTTGGAATGGAGCACTTGCTGCGGCGGGAGAAGCTACTCATACTTCTCTGCTGCCTTAACCTATCACGCGAAGAGATCTACGAGAGTTTCGTTCTGGCTGGAGCCCCAGATATACGCCGCACCTTCTGTGTTTCCAGCTACAGAGAGGCCTGTGTGCATCTTTTGGCGAATCACGCTGAGTGGCTCCGCCGATAAGTTTCCAGACCAGTCCCAAGCAACCGTAGCTCTTCTCCACTGTAAGCATGCAGCGCTTCGTCGCAACGCATGCTTTCTGTACTTGACGTGGAGCAGTTGCTGCGACAAGAGAAGATACATATGCTCCTTTGCTGCCTTGAAAAAATACAAGAGCTCGCGCATTCAGTCAATTTCCGTTTTCCTCCTATTTCTCCAACTGCCCGCACTAGCACCACCACGACAAAATGGCGCCGCTCAATATTCCCATCATCAACTAGAAAGTGGACCACCGAAACCCTGAGTGCCTGCATCGCCACGCTGACGCCGCCCCCGCTTACTCAAGCGTTTTCAAATGTGGCCGCCGTCGAGTACCTCACCTTCAGTTTAAAGCAAAAGCACCTTAAACCCGTTAAAAACATGACACAGGACGTCAACATGCAATTTATCTTGCTGCGTCTTTCATCAGTCACAATGCATCACGCGAAGATATTTACGGTAGTTTCGTGGCATTTAAAGCCCTAGATCTACGGCGTATAATCTGCTTTTTGGGCCACACATAGACCCATATGCAGCTTTCAAATCACGCTCGGTGGTTCCCTCGACAAACGTCTTGATCAGTTCGAAGCAACTTTAGCTATTCTCCACTGCCACTAAGCATGCGGCTTCTTTCCACAACGTATGCCTTTTCCACTTGAAATGGCGCACTTGCTGCACGTTAAATAAATACTACGGTCAGGACACAGCGTACTAGATATGAATAAAATGCGTGTGCAAAGGCAAGCATCTCAACGGTTTCGACGTAAGCAACACCCACTGCTAAACTTGGCATGCTTCTTGACTTCATAGAAGCCAGAAATCTTGACTGCTCAAAGCTACTATCCAAAAAGGAGATACAGCTGCATCAGATGCGCTGCTGTAGTCACGCACTAGTTGCATTTATATGGTCCAGCCGTTCTGAGCTTCCAACTCCAGGGGAAGGCATGCAGTTCGCCAGACAGGGAATTGAGTAGTGATGCCTTCGAAGGTAACCTCAACCGGCTGCGTACTGCCTTTGAGCCCCCAACGAAACCGTTAGCTGAGCTTTTGTCCCTTTAATTGCTCAGTCAAGTCAAAGCAACAGTTACGAGCTGCCACATGGTTTCCGTCTACGATGTTGCGTTAATGAAAAGCCGGAATTTCTTCCACTGCGCACTGTCTACATACCAGATGGTCGGTGTATACGGCTAGGATGTCTCTAGAGCAGTCAAGCGTCTCAATCACCCCTAACAATAAAGCATTAACGATAGCCCTGCAAGGGAGGCCTCCCTTGCATACGTGATCAATCTTCCACACTTACCAAACAGCTTAAAGCCGCCCACTGGATGACAGTTTTAATGGGCATAAGTAGCGTTTTTCTGAAGCACAAGTTTGCAACTCACATTTTGTTATATTCCTAACCGAGTTGTCTTGCACAAGACTGTCTTGTTGTTGTTCTTCATTACAAACTCCGCATTCGCTGCAAATGAAACGTTCTTTCTTGTCAGCGCATCATACGCACTCA
>NW_013654545.1:0-5000 GCF_000499385.1 Eimeria necatrix
CCAGCAGCAGCAGCAGCAGCAGCAGCAGCAGCAGCAGCAGCAGCAGCAGCAGCAGCAGCAGCAGCAGCAGCAGCAGCAGCAGCACCTCTTTGGCAAGAGCTTCAGCTTCTTGCTGCAGCAGCCGCTTCTTTCTCTCCAGGGCAGTTCGCCGCTTCGCGCTGAGTGGCGCTGCCCTGAAACGCACAAACCCTAAACCCTAAACCCTAAACCCTAAACCCTAAACCCTAAACCCTAACTCTAGGGAGCCCTAGGTAGAGTCTTTGAGAGCTCACCTGTTATTTTCGTCCAGTAAGGGGAGGCTGCTGCTGCTGCTGCAGCTGTGGCTGTTGCTGCTGTTGCTGCTGCTGGTGGCAGTGCTGTTGCTGCTGCTGGTGCTGCTGTTGCTGCTGCTGCTGCCAACGAAATCCGGAATGGAGAAATCCTCCTCTGCTTCCGACAAGGAGGGGCCCCCCCGCAGTCTCTTCCTGCTGCTGCTGCTGCTGCTGCTGCTGCTGCTGCTGCTGCTGCTGCTGCTGTCGCTGCATGCATCGACTGCGTGGCGGCTGGAGGCTGCTGCTGCTGCTGGCGCTGCTGCTGCTAAGCTGTGCTGCTGCTGCTGCTGCTGCTGCTGCTGCTGCTGCCTCACGGGAGAGGAGGAGGGGAGGAAGCAAAGGGCGTCTAGGGGCACGTCGTCGTCAAAGCTGCTGCAGTCAGCTGCTGCTGCTGCTGCTGCTGCTGCTGCTGCTTCAGCATCAGCAGCAGCTGCTGCTGCAGCAGATGTACACGCAGCATCTGCTTCTTGAGCTGCTGCTGCTGCTGCTTCTGCTGCTGCTGCTGCTGGGCTGTTTTTACGCCTTCGGGGCTTCCCCGCCTTTGTTGTTGGCGTCGCTGCAGCAGCTGCTGCTGCTTCTTCTGCTGCTGCTGCTGCTGCTGCTGCAGCAGCAGCAGCACCCTTCGCGCACCTACGGCGCTTGCGGGAGGGCCCCTCAGCTGCTGCTGCTGCAGCAGCAGCAGCAGCTGCTGCTGCTGCTGAGTCTGTGCTGTCGTCTGAGACGGAGGCCAGGGAGAGCTCGTCCCAGGCTCGCTGCTGCTGCTGCTCTTGCTGCTGCTGCTGCGAAGTCTCTGCTGCTCTTGCTGCTGCTGCTGCTGCAGCAGCAGCAGCAGAAGCTGCTGCTGCTGCTGCTGCGCTGCGGCGGGGGCCCATCCCTAATAGACCCACAGCCCCCCCCATAGCAGCAAGGGGCCCCCGGGGGCCCTGGAGGTGTCAGTAGCAGAATGAGGGTTTTATCTACTCTTAAATCTATCTAGGGTTTAGGGTTTAGGGTTTAGGGTTTAGAGCGAGAGGCTAGGGTTTAGGGTTTTGGGGGAGGGTTTCAGTGCCCTCACCAAAGCGCGCACTGCGCTCGCGCGGGAAGCAGCTGAAAAGGGTTTAGGGTTTAGGGTTTAGGGTTTAGGAAGTGAGGGGGAAATGCAACGCGCAAAAAATCAACTCATTTTGGAGGCAATGTAACGCTGCCAATTAGGGTTTAGGGTTTAGGGTTTAGGGTTTAGGGTTTGGGGGTTGTGCCAAGACAACTCGGTGGTGAGGGGCCCCTGAGCGGCCCCGCGAGAGGGTTGTTGCTGACCGAGGGTTTAGGGTTTAGGGTTTGTTGGAGGGTTTGGAGTTTGCAACTCGCCGCTGAGGGTTTAGGGTTTAGGGTTTAGGGTTTGGGGGCTCCCGCGGCGGTTTCCGTGGGGCCCCCGGGGTGTATGGACAGCTCAGGTGTACGTACACCTCAGGGTGTATGTACACCTCGGGCATCTTTTCCAAACCCTCATTTCCGATTTTGTTTCCACTTTTATTTCTAAACCCCAAAACCCTCGGGCTAGCCAAACCCCCCTTTGGCTAGCTGCAGCTAGCTGCAGCTCACAAACCCCAAAGTAGGGTTTAGGGTTTAGGGTTTCCTCGCCACTCTCCACATCACAAGTTCCAAAGGGGGACCCCCAAAAGCACCCCAAGGGAGCCCCTAGGGGGGCCCCCATAGGGGGCCCCCCTAGGGGGCCCCCATAGGAGGCCCCCCTAGGGGGCCCCCATAGGGGGCCCCCATAGGGGGCCCCCATAGGGGGCCCCCCTTTAAGGGGCCCTCTAAGGGGCCCCATAGGGGGCCCCCCTTTAGGGGGCCCCCATAGGGGGCCTCCTTTTAAGAGGTCCCCTAGGGGGCCCCTTTAAGAGGGGGCCCCCAAAAGGGGCCCCCATGGGGGGGCCCCCAGGAGGGTACAGAATATGGGGCGCCCCACAAGGCCCTGGGGTCACCTAGGGGCCCCTGGGGGCCCCCTGGAGGCCCCCTAAACCCCAAAACCCTAAACCCTAAACCCTAAACCCTCTGGGGGCCCCCAGGGGGCCCTTTTGGGGCAGGGGTATTAGGTTTAAAAAGAGGGATTAGGGTTTAGGGTTTGGAGGAGGGTTTAGGGTTTCTAAAAAGTCATTAGGATTTAAAAAAGGGTTTGAAAAAGGGCTTCGGGCCTCACATGACATCTGGCTGGCCGCATCAAAAAATAGTCCATCTTAAACCCTAAACCCTAAACACTAAACCCTAAACCCTAAACCCTAAACCCTTCACGCTGCAGCAGCTTATCTGCGCAAGCTGTGCGCGCACATAACAGACCCCTTTACTTTCTGGGGTCTAGGGTTTAGGGTTTAGGGTTTGGGGATGGGATTCTGCGTATATAACGCACCAACTCCTGCTGCTGCTGCTGCTGCTGCTGTTGCTGCTGCTGCTGCTGCTGCTGTTGCTGCTGCTGCTGTTGCTGCTGCAGCTGACAACCCCCCCGTCGAATGGAAAAAAGATAAAACACGAAGGGGTTAGGGTTTAGGGTTTAGGGTTTAGGGTTTACACATCTGCATAGCAAGCAGTTGAATGCCTCTTGGAGACTTCAAAGCACCTGAACTCGAGTCCTAAACCCTAAACCCTCGCTCTAAACCCTAAACCCTAAACCCTAGGACTGAGATGCTTCTGCGAGCCACTCAGCAAAATCGTCAATCTCCTCTGTGAGCCCCGGGAACTTGGCTGCAGCAGCACAAACCCTAAACCCTAAACCCTAAACCCTAAACCCTAGGCTCCAAGCCGTGAAGCAAACATCCTGAGCCCTACAGATCTGGCAGAGTGCACTTGAGGGTTTAGGGTTTAGGGTTTAGGGTTTACTTACAGCGGAGGGCGGTGAGCCTGCTGTGCATGACAGCTGCAGTGAAGGTGGCGCCTGCGTCAGCGAAAAGGGTTTAGGGTTTAGGGTTTAGGGTTTAGGGTTTGGCTCGCTGCGTCGTGAAGGCCAGCCACCTGCATCAGGCCTTACGGTTTAGGGGTTAGGGTTTAGGGTTTAGGGTTTAGGGTTTAGGGTTTAGGGTTTACCCTTCAAGGCGTCGGCGAAGGCCTGAATCAAGTCCGGCTCGAGGCTGTCGCTGTAAACCCTACAATCTGTAATAACTCCTTTTTCAACAGAAAGGCCCACGTCCTGCGAAGCAGCAAGGGTTTAGGGTTTAGGGTTTAGGGTTTAGGGTTTAGGGTTTGGGGTTTAGGAGCCGCCTGCTGCACGGCCCGCCTCCGGGGCTCGAGGCCTTCTAACCCCCAAACCCTCGCCCCAGTCCCAAACCCTAAACCCTAAACCCTAAACCCTAGCCGCTAGCCCCTGGCTTCCCCCCAAACCTTAAACCCTAAACCCTAGCCGCTATCCCCTGGCCCCACCCCAAACCCTAAACCCTAAACCCTAGCCGCATGCCCCTGGCCCCAGCCCCAAACCCTAAACCCTAGCCGCGAGCCCCTGGCGCGAGCCCCGAACCCCAAACCCTAAACCCTAAACCCTAAACCCTAAACCCTAAACCCTCGCTTACGACGGATCCCCAGGGAAACCTGGTTTCCTGTTGGAAGGAGAACTCGGGGGTTTTCCCGTAAAGCCAGTCCCAGTCTCCTAGGGTTTGCAAATGCTTTTTAAAATTAGGGTTTGCAATTAATAAACCCTCGAGGGTTTGGAAACCCTCGAGGGTTTCCGGCTTCGCGGCCGCGGGCTGTCCGTACACCCCAAACTCCCCCAGGAAACCCTCCGCCAGCCCCGCGCACAGCTGAAGGCAAATAAATAAATAAATAAATAAATAAATAAATAAATAAATAAATAAATAAATAAATAAATAAATAAATAAATAAATTATTTATTTATTTATTTATTTTGTTTATTTGTTTATTTACTTGTGTGCGCAGAGAGCTCGTTGAGGCGGCGCGGGAGGCGGTCGCAGGCGCCGCTGCACGAGGGTTTAGGGTTTAGGGTTTAGGGTTTAGGGTTTAGGGTTTACGTTTTCGTGGGTGATGTCTGGGGCGATTTCCTTGAGGTTCAAAACCCTCGAAGCCACACTAGAAACCCCTTTGCTTTGCAGCTTCAGTTTATTGGGGGTTAGGGTTTGGCTCAAAGCATTTAAATCAACTTCCCGCATCAAAGTCCCTGCAAACCCTAAACCCTAAACCCTAAACCCTAAACCCTAAACCCTAAACCCTCGGAGCCCACAGGCCCCGTCTACGCAGCAGCACGCACCCAGAAAACCGGCAGAGAGCCAGGACACCTGAAGCAGCAGCAGCAGCAGCAGCAGCAGAGGCAGCAGCAAGAGCAGCAGCAAGGGCAGCAGCAGCAAGAGCAGCAGCAGCAAGAGCAGCAGCAGCAAGAGCAGCAGCAGCAACAGCAGCAGCAGCAAGAGCAGCAGCAGCAGCAGGACGCACCGTGGTGCACCCAGAGGTCTCCGACTTTGGCAAAAGCAGATCCTGAGAACTGCGAGCAAACGCAAACATTAGGGTTTAGGGTTTAGGGTTTAGGGTTTAGGGTTTGGGCGTTTCGGGCGTCTGGGCCTAGGGTTTAGGGTTTACGGGCGGCGCGCGCAGCGCCCGGCTGCAGCCCCCATCGGCCTAGGGCCTACGGCCTAGGGCTTAGGGTTTAGGGCTTAGGGTTTAGGGTTTAGGGTTTAGGGTTTAGGGTTTAGGGTTTTAGACGCAGAAGCAGGCCTG
>NW_013654545.1:10000-22500 GCF_000499385.1 Eimeria necatrix
GGGTTTAGGGTTTAGGGTTTAGGGTTTAGGGTTTAGGGTTTGGGGTTTGTGTGCAGCTTCCGCCGGCGATTTGGGGTGCCTCTGCAGCTCGCTGCTTGCTGCTGCTTTTCTGTCGCCCCTTGTTGAAGACCCTTACAAGCGCGTGCTGCTGCTGCAGCAGCACCAGCAGCAGCTGGAGCTGCTGCAGCAGCAGCTCGCTGCTGCTGCTGGCGTGAGCTGCCCTTCCACGTTGCTTCTCCCGCCGCTGCTGCTGCTGCTGCTGTTGCTGCTGCTGCTGCTGCTGCTGCTGCTGCCGCTGGCCGTGAGAAAGTTGCTGCAGCGACTGCGTCTGTGCGCCGCAGCCAACGCCAACAACGAGCAGCAGCAGCAGCAGCAGCAGCAGCAGCAGCAGCAGCATGCCAGCAACCCGTCAGCTGCCGCCTTGTCCCTTCCCTTTGCCTGCTGATGTGGGGCCGCTAGCAGCAACACCAGCAGCAGAGTTGTGTGTGAGAGTTGGAGTGTCTGTACACCAGGCTTTGTCGCTGCTGCTGAGCAGCAGCAGCAGCAGCAGCAGCGCAGCAGCAGCAGCAGCAGCAGCAGTCGCTGGCGCTTCGGGGTTCTCGCCCCAGACCCTGGCACAGGTGGCAGCGCTGCAGCAGCAGCTGCTGCAGGAGCCAAAGCCCTTCCTCTCTGTTTTCAGCAGCAGCAGCAGCAGCAGCAGCAGCAGCAGCAGCAGCAGCAGCAGCAGCAAGACAGAACTGCGGCGCTGCTTCTTGTGGGCAGCAGACGCCAGCAGCTGCTGCGCTGCTCTCGTGGGCCTTCGCTGCAACGCAGCAGAGCTGCAGCAGATCGTGCCGCTGCAGCAGCAAGAACCGATTTGGGTAATTTGCTGCTGCTGCTGCTGCTGCTGCTGCTGCTGCTGCTGCTGCTGCTGCTGTCGTCGAGGGGAGTTGCGCTGCAGCAGCTGCAGCAGAAGCAGCACACTTCTGCTGCAGCAGCTGCAGCAGAAGCGTCCCGCTCCCCCCTCAGCACGCTAGGGTTTAGGGTTTAGGGTTTAGGGTTTAGGGTTTCCTCTAGGGTTTGCTGCTGCGCTGCAGCACTCTCTAGCGCGCCAAATTGTTCTGCTGCGGCCCGACTCTCCTGATGACTTCTTGGGGGGCCCCCCGGGGGCCCCCCGGGGGCCCCCCGGGGCCTTTGGGGGCCCCCAGGGGGGCCCCCAGGGGGGCCCCCTGGGGGGCCCCCTGGGGGCCCCCCTGGGGGCCCCCCTGGGGGCCCCCCCTGGGGCTGATGAAAGTGTGGGGTTGTGGCTGCGGGCTGTACGGACAGTTTTGCTGCTGTCGCAGAGACACCCCAGTGTTGCTGCTGCACTGGGGCGGGCTGTCAGGGAGTGGAAGAGGGTGAGTTTGCTGCTGCTGCTGCTGCTGCTGCTGCTGCTGCTGCTGCTGCTGCTGCTGCTGCTGCTGCTGCTGCTGTGATTCTGCTGCTGCTGTTGGGGGTCCAGGCGGTCCTGCTGGCTGTGGGCGTTGGCGCTGCTGCTGCTGCAGCGACACGTGCTGCGCTCCAGTAGCCGTGCTCGCGCTGCTTCAAGGCTGCTGCTGCTGCTGCTGCTGCTGCTGCTGCTGCTGCTGCTGCTGCAGAGAAGCAAACGGTCGGCCTTCCTCTGCGGGTCTCCTGGGGTTTCCTTTGAGTGTTTGTGGTCTGCCGAAGACGATTTGCTGCTGAGGGCTTTTGGGCTGCTGCTGCGGGCCGTAGACCCCTGAGGCCCACGACTAGGGTTTAGGGTTTAGGGTTTAGGGTTTAGGGTTTAGGGGGGAAGGGGTCTACAGCTGCGGCCTCATTCCCCCTGGGGGCCCCCAAACAGCCCAGAGGCCCTAGGGGCCCCTTGGGGGCCCCCCATTAGCTGGAGGCCCCCCTAGACTGGGGCCCCCCCTTCCAGTTGGGGGCCCTGGGGGCCCCTAAAGGTCCTTTTGCTGGAGGGGCCCCCAGGGGCCCTCCTGGGGGCCCCCGGGGGCCCTTTTGGGGGCCCCCAGAAAGGCCTGAGAAGCTCGGGGGGCCCCCCGGGGCCCCCCAGCAGCTGAGAAGCTTAAGAAGGCTGCGTTTGCTGCTTAGCGGGGCCCCCAGGGGCCCCCGGGGGCCCCCCGGGGGCCCCCTGGGGGCCCCTGGGGCCCCCGTGGACTTGCATATTTTTGCTTTTTCTTCGTTTTTTCGACAGCTGTTTGCATATTTTGTCAATTTAAAACAATTCCACAAGCAATTATTAAATCTTTTCCCTTTTTAGCTACTTTGGGGGCCCCCGGGGGGCCCCTGGGGGCCCCCGGGGGCCCCCGGGGGCCCCCAGGGGCCGCCTGCGGCTGTCGGCTGCGAGGCCTTGGTGGCTGCGGTGAGGTGTCTGTACACCTGGAGAGCTGCACAGTTTGGACTGGCTGGAAGTTTAGTTTTATTTTATTTTTATTTTTATTTTTATTTTTATTTTTAATTTAATAATGAGATTTAATTCTTTGTTTCAAACGGAAGACCCGCAGAAGGCTCAAGCCTAGACAGCCGCAGCAGAGGCCCCCGATGCATCTAGCTGCAGCTGCTGCTGCTGCTGCTGCTGCTGCTGCTGCTGCTGCAGGGTGATCTGCATGCCGAAGCAACAGAAGCTGCTGCTGCTGCTGCTGCTGCTGCTGCTGCTGCTGCTGCTAGGATGGCCCCCGAGTACTGCCTAGTGGCGCCTCCTGTAGTGACGCTCAGCAGCAGGCTGCTGCGGCTGCAGCAGCAGCTGCCGCAGCAGCAGCAGCAGCTGCTGCTGCAGCATTTGCTGCAGGGCCACGACAGCAGACTTGTCGAGCTCTGCGACGGGCCGACCCCAGCAGCCACAACCCCAACCGGGAGAGATCTCCAAGAGCAGCAGCAGCAGCAGCAGCAGCAGCAGCAGCAACAGCAGCAGCAGCAGCAGCAGAGTCAATTCAGCAGCAGCAGCGGTTCCCAGCTGCTGCATCTTGTGGAGGAGGCGAGGGCGCTGCTGCAACGTGTTTCCCTTGATACAGCGAACAGCAGCAGCAGCAGCAGCAGCAGCAGCAGCAGCAGCAACAGCAGCAGCAGCAGCAGTAGCAGCATTCCTGAGAGTACACTCCACTTTGCAGCAGCAACAGCTGAAGCAGCAGCTGCTGCAGCAGCTGCTGCAGCAGCAGCTGCTGCTGCTACGGATGGAGAGAGACGTGCGCACCGCACAAGTGCAAAATCAGGTGAGCAACAGCAGCAGCAGCAGCAGCAGCAGCAGCAGCAGCTTTTGCTGCTGCTGCTGCAGCAGGATGCTGCAGCAGCAGCTATACGCGATCTCATGGAAGGCCTGGAAAAGCAGCAGAGACAGCAGCAGAAGCAGCAGCAAGAGCTGCAGCAGCAGCAGCAGCAGCAAGAGCAGCTGCAGCAACGCCTAGCTGAGCAGCAAGTAACTGCGCGCTGCCAAGAGAGGTGAGGACTTTGAAGCAGCAGCAGCAACTCTTGCTGCTGCTGCTGCTGCTGCTGCTGCTGCTGCTGCTGCTGCATATATTTCTTTATTGTTGCTGCGCGGCATTACTTGAGTGCGAAGCAAACCAAAGAGGGTTTTGTTCATACTGCTGCTGCTGCTGCTCCCAGTGTTGCTGCTGCTGCTGCTGCTCCCAGTGTTGCTGCTGCTGCTGCTGCTGCTGCTGCTGCCGCTGCAGGCTTTTGAAGCAACAGGAGGAGCGGCTTCGCAGGCAGCAGCAAGACGTCGCGGCGCAGCAACGCCTGCTGCAGCAGCAGCAGCAGCAGCTGGAGCAGCGGGAACGGAGGCAAAAGGCCCTTGCTCTTGAGCTCGAGAAGGTAAGCAGCAGCAGCAGCAGCAGCAGCAGCAGCAGCAGCGGCAGCAGCAGCAGCAGCAGCAGCAGCAGCTCTCCGTGCGAGCCGACGCAGCAGCAGCAGACACGTCATCGGTTTCGCTGTGCAGCAGCAGATGCTGCTTCCACTCTCCATCTATGGCTGCTGCTGCTGCCGCTGCTGCTGTGCTGCTGCTGCTGCTGCTGTGCTGCTGCTGCTGCTGCTGTGCTGCTGCTGCTGCTACGACTTGCAGCTAAAGCGGCAGCAGAAGCAAAAGGAAGGCTCTTGGGCGCAAAGAGTGGAGACGCTGCAGCAAGAGCTGCGCCAGGCAGCAGCAGCAGCAGCAGCAGCACGACGAGCAGCAGCAGCAGCTGAGAGGTGAGCCTTCTGCTGCTACGGGGCTCTCTACCCCTTGCTGCAGCAGCAGCTGCTGCTGCTGCTACTTTGCGCGATGTGATTAGCTGCTGCTGCTGCTGCAGCAGCTGCTGCTGCTACTTTGCGCGATGTGATTAGCTGCTGCTGCTGCTGCACCTCGACACTGCTTCTGCTGCTGCACTTCTGCTGCTGCTGTTGCTGCTGCTGCTGTTTGAAGGGAAAACCTTCGCCTCAGAGACGCAATCGGCGGCACCACAAGAAGGACTGCAGCAGCAGCTGCTGCTGCTGCTGCTGCTGCAGCAAAGAGCAGCAGCAGCAGTTGCCTCCCCGGTAAAGCTCGAAGCACCAGTGACAGCAGCAGCAGCAGCAGCTTGAAATGCAGCAGCACCACCTGCAGCAGCAGCAGGCTCCAATGCAGCAGCAGCAGCAGCAGGCTCCAATGCAGCAGCAGCAGCAGGCTACACTACAGCAGCAGCAGGCTACACTGCAGCAGCAGCGGCAGCGTGGCTCCTCAGCAGCAAGCAAAGCAGTGCTGCTGCAGCAGCTACGCCCCACACTGCGCAGCAACAAGACCGGCAACAGCAGCAGCAGCAGCAGCAGCAGCAGCGCCACCAGCAGCAGCAGCAGCAGCGCCACCAGCAGCAAGACAAGCAGCTTCTTCCTATTCGGTGCCGCTGGAGCAGCAGAAGGGCTTGTTGCTGTGGCACAGCCAGCAGCAGCAGCAGCAGCAGCAGCAGCTGCTGCAGCTCTTGGCGAGCAGCAGCAGCGGCAGTGCAAGTACTAGCAGCAGCAGCAGCAGCAGCAAACCTTCTTCGGGCTCAGCAGCAGCAGCCGCTGCTGCAGTTCCTGCTGCTGCTGCTGCTGCTGGAGCGCCTCTCACCTGCTGCCGCGCTGCGTCTTCCGCGCCCTTTCGGCTGCAGCAAGACGCAGCAGCAGCAGCAACTGCAGCAGCAGCAGCAGCAGCAGCAGCAGCAGCTGGCATGTAGCTGCTGCTCCTTAGCAAGCCTAGATACCATCTTGGGGGGCCCCCAACAGCAAACCCGAGGGCCCCCAGGGAGTCTGCTGGGGGGCCCCCTGGGGGCCCCTCGGGGGGCCCCCAGGGGGCCCCCTAGGGGGGCCCCCAGGGGGCCCCCTAGGGGGCCCCCCGGGGGCCCCCAGGGATTTGTACCAATAACTTTTTAAGTCGGCTGGACAGTAGAAGAAAGTCTTTACTGCTGCTGCTGCTGCTGCTGCTGCTGCTGCTGCTGCTGCTGCTGCTGCTGCTTTTGCTGCAGGCGGCGTGTGTCCAGACATACCGTAAACCCTAAACCCTAAACCCTAAACCCTAATTTAGGGGATCTGCAGCAGCAGCTGGTTGGTGGGAGGCAGCGAGACACACCTGAGCCTTCCGCAGCCAATCAAAAACAGCAGCAAAAAGCGAAGGCCCAAGCCGCAGGCCTTGAGGGGCTGCTGCTGCTGCTGCTGCTGCAGCTGCTGCAGCAGCAGCTCTTTGTGCTGCGTCCGCCGCAGCCGCTGCAGCAGCTCTGCTTCCCCTTGCTGCAGCCACAGGCACAGGGGCCCGATAGTGGGCAGCGACAGCAGCAGCAGCGGCTGCTGCTGCTGCTGCTGCAGCAGCAGCTGCTGCTGCTGCTGCTGCCCGGACAGGGGGGGGCACCGCAGCAAACCAAGGCCCTGCAGCAGCAGCAGCAAACCAGCAGCAGCAGCTTCCTTTTGCTGCTGCGCACATAATACGCAGGGAACTCTGTGGGGGCCCCCAAACAGCAACTTGCTGCTGGGGCAGCAAAAGGCCGAGAGAGTCCTGCTGCTGCTGCTGCTGCTGCTGCTGCTGCTGCTGCTGCTTCTAAGCATTTCCAGCAGCAGCTCCTCTTGTTTCTTTTGCTGCTGCTGCCTCAGTTCATCGAAAGCTCTGCCGTTGTTGCTGCTGCTGCTGCTATTGCTGCTGCTGCTATTGCTGCTGCTGCTATTGCTGCTGCTGCTATTGCGGCTGCTGCTACTGCTGCTGCTGCTATTGCTGCTGCTGAGCGGCTCAGCGGCATTTGTTGAACCGCAGTCGCCGCCCTTCTGCTGCTGTTGCTGCTTCTGCTGCTGCTGCTGCTGCTGCTGCAGCTGCTGCAGCTGCTGCTGCTGCAGTTTCATCAGCCGCCAGAGGGCAAGTTCCTCTGCAAGGGAGAGCAGCCGCTTTGCTGCTGCCTGCACGTCCCTAAGCTGCTGCTGCGCTGCTCTTGCTGCTGCTGCTGCTGCTGCTGCTTCTGATGAACGGTCTGCTGCAGATGCTGCTGCTTCTGCTGAATGGTCTGCTGCTGCTGCTGCTGCTGCTGCTGCTGCTGCTGCTGCTGCTGCTGTTCCTGTTCTTAATGCTGTCTGCTGCCTCTGTCGCTTACGGCCACAGGTTTGCGTGGCAGGTCCCGCAGCAGCTGCTGCTGCTGCGGCAGCAGCAGCAGCAGCTGCTGCTGCTGCTGCATTTGCTGCTATTTCTGCTGCCTCTGAAAGCGCAGCAGCAGCGGCCAAACGCCGCCGCCTCCACTGCAGCAAATAGCCTTTGAAAGCTGCCAGAAGCTGCTGCTGCTGCAGCAAGCCTTGCTGCTGCAGCGGCAGCAGCACGAAGCGAAAGAGCTGCAGCAGCTGCCGCGGCAGCGCAGCAGGCAGCAGCAGCAACCTTTTGCTGCTCTGCTTGAGAGCGGGAGTTTCTGCCTGCTTTCCTTTAATTGCTGCAGCTGCTGCTGCTGCTGCATCTGCTGCAGCGCCGCGCTGCTGCTGCTGCAGCAGCCGCTGCAGCAGCAGCAGCCAGTCGCAGGCAAAGACCACAACGTTTCCGTGCTGCAGCTGTGGGGTCGGCAGCAGCAGCAGCTGCGAGCGCAGCAGCAGCAGCTGCGCATACTGCTGAACCTCCGACTTGGTGCTGCTGCTGCTGCTGCTGCACTCAAGTGCTGCTGCTGCTGCTGCTGCTGCTCGGGACGTGAGCAGCAGCAGCCGCTTCCTTTTGCCCGTGCTTCCTGCTGCTGCTGCTGCCGCTGCTGCTTCAGTGCAAGTGCAGCAGCTGCTGCTGCACTCAGTGCTCGTTGCAGCAGCAAAGGCGTCTAGTTCTGCTGCCTCAGCAGCAGCAGCAGCAGCAGCAGCAGCGGCAGCAGCAGCAGAAACAGCGAAAAAGGGATGCCCAGCTGCTGCTGTTGGACTTGCTGCATCTCTCATCCACGGTGACTTGAAAGCTGCAGAGTCTGCTGCAGCAGCTGCTGCTGCTGCTGCTGCTGCTGCGTTTGCTGCCGCAGCATCTGCCAGAGACGGTGCTGCAGGAAAATGTGTGCGGCTGCTGCTGCTGTTACTGCTGCTGCTGCTGCTGCTGCTCCAACTAGTGCTGCTGCAGCTGGTGCTGCCGTCGCTGCTCTTGCTGTTGCTGCTGTTACTTCTGCTGCTGTTGCTGCTGCTGGGCCCTTCGACCTTCCCAGATTCCTGGTCCTGCTGTTCTTGCTGCTGCTGCTGCTGCTGCTGCTGCTGCTGCTGCTGCTGACGGTGCAGCAGCGTTTGCTGCAGCCCGCAGCAGCAACAAGAAGTGCAGCAGCAGCAGTTGTCAGCGTTGAGCTGCTGCAGCAGCAGCACAGGGACACCAAAGAACTGCAGCAGCTGCGGCTCTACTGCTGCCCGAAGATGCAGCAGCCGCTTCAGCGGATGGCACAGCAGCAAGTCGTTCTGCTGCAGCAGCAACTGTTGCTGCTGTTGCTGCTGCTGCTGCTGCTGCTGCTGCGCTGGCGAAGGCTGCGGCTGCAGCAGAGAGTGCCGCTGTGGCCTTTCAGCTTCTTCCTGCTGCTGCTGCTGCTGCGGTTCTGTTGTTGATTGTTCTGGCTGAGGTTGCTGCTGCTGCCGCTGCTGCTGCTGCTGTTGTCGCTGCTGCTGCTGCAGCGGTGGCGCCTGTTGCTGCTGCTGCAACGCAGCAGTCTGCTGCAGCATCCCTCTAATGAGTTATATAACTCAATTAATGCTCATACGGAGCATTTGCTGCTGCTGCTGCTGCTGCTGCTGCTGCTGCGACTTGAGGGGCCCTGGCGGAGCAAGGGTCGTTGACTGCTGCAGCAGCAGCAGCAGCAACAGCAACAAACTTGCTGCTGCTGCCTTTGTTGCTGCTGCTATTTTGCGATCTTGACACAGCTAAGCAGCAGTGCCTGCTGCTCTCCTCCGGATGAAGCAGCGTGGGGCCCCAGGGGGCCCCAGCAGGCGGTCTTGGCAGGCAGCAGCAGCCGCAGCAGCAGCAGCAGCAGCAGCTGCTGCTGCTGCTGCTGCATGGGCTAGAGCCTGCCTATTGAGTTGCTTTCATACAAATTTAGAGCTGCAGATCCGTGAGAGACGGAGATGAGTGGTGCAGCTGTCTATAGACTCGAACGCAGGCGACTGCAGCAGCAGCAGCAGCAGCAGCAGCAGCAGCAGCAACACTAGTAGCAGCAGCAGCAACACTGGAAGAGCAAAACGGGCAGTTTCCTCTCTATAGACGCAAGTCTTGCTCTTCTCATTGTCAGCTCAGCTGAGCAACAGGAGCAGCAGAAGCTGCTGCTGCCGCCGCTGCAGCAGCAGCTGCTGCAGCAGCTGCAGCAGCTGCTGCTGCTGCCGCCTCTGCTCTCCCGTGGCTGTCCGTCGCTTAGTGAATTTGTGGCAACAGTGCCAGCAGCAGCAGCTGCTGCAGCAGCAGCAGCAGCAGCAGCAGCAGCAAGGGCTGCACCAGCACAGCGGAGAGCTGTAGCAGCAGGCAGCAACCTGGGAAAAACGCGGAGCTAAAACCCTAAACCCTAAACCCTAGACCCTAAACCCTAAACCCTAGGCTGGATTTGAACTCGAAGCAAATGTCTTTGTCTTTGAAGGCAGCTGCTGGTTCTGCCTCAGTTCCATCTGCTTCTGCTGCAGCGTCAGCGCCAGCAGCAGCAGCAGCAGCAGCAGAAGCGGGAGCAGCAGCAGCAGCAGGAGCAGCAAAGAGCTTCGCCTCTTTTGCTGCGCGGCTGCATGCAGGGGCCCGCAGCAGCAGCGATCTTCTCCACTCCCTTGCTGGTTTCATTCCTGCTGCTGCTGCTGCTGATGGCGCAGCAACAGCAGCAGCAGCTGCTGCTGCTGCTGCACAAGACGGGCATGGAAAGGAAGCGGCAGCAGCAGCTGCTGACGCAGCAGCAGCAAGAGCAGAAGAGCAGCAGCTGCTGCAGAAGCTGCAGCAGCTGCGGCTGCAGCAGCAGCAGCAGCGAGAGGAGGACTTAGACGACCTGGACGGGCCCGTGCTGCTGCGGCAGCTGCAGCAGCGGGAGTCCGAAGTGCTGCTGCTGCTGCAGCGAAACCGGCAGCTGGAAGCAGCAGCAGCGCAGCAGGAGCAGCAGCTGCAGCAGCTGCGGCAGCGGCAGCAGCAGGAACACAGTCTGCTGCTGGACGTGCTGCAGCGCTTCGGCGTGGTGGACGCGAGCCTCGCAGTTGCTGCTGCTGCTGCTGCTTCTGCTGCGGACCCCTCCAGCAGCAGCAGCAGCAGCAGCAGCAGCAGCAGCAGCAGCAAAATGATAGATGTCTTTGTGTGCGCGCAGCGCCTCTCTGCCCATTTGCTGCGGCTCGAAACAGACAGAGGAGCTCTTGCTTCTTTTTGTTTGCTGCTGTTTCCCCGAGAGATGTCTTTGCAGCTGGTAGCTGCTGCTGCTGCTGCTGCTGCTGCGGGGGACGCAGCAGCAGCAGCAGCAGCTGCTGCTGCTGCTCGCGCTGCGCCGCTGCTCTCTGCTGATTTGCTGCACCGCAAATGGCTCGAGTTAGAAGAAGAGAAGCAGCTGGGGTCCTGCAGCACCCGAGAGGAGCAGCAGCAGCAGCAGCAGCTGCTGCTGCAGCAGCAGCAGCAGCAGCGGGAGCAAGAGCAGCAGCAGCAGCAGCAGCAGCAGCAGCAGCGCCTTCTCGAGCTCGAGCAGCAGGTGGCCTCACTCACCAGGGAAAAGGCGGCTTTGCTGCTGCAGCTGCTGCAGCAGCGCAAGGCTGTTGCTGCAGCCACAGCAGCAGCAGCAGCAGCAGCAGACGCCTGCAGCAGCGAAGCCTCAGCCGGCTGCAGCAGGTGCCGCGCGCTGCAGCAGCAGCAAGCAGCAGCAACGGCCGATGCGCAGCAGCAGCAAGATGGGGCTCCCAACATGCAAGGCGAAGGTGGCTGCACCTCGGAGGAAAGCAGCAGCAGCAGCAGCAGCAGCAGCAGCAGAAGCAGCAGCAGTGACAGCAGCAGTAGCAGTGAGCGAGGCGCTGCTGCTGCTGCTGCTGCTGCTGCTGCTGCTGCTGCTAGCGAAGGAATGACTCAAGAGCAGCAGCAGCTGATGCAGCAGCAGCTCGAGAAGCTGCAGCAAGAGGCGCAGCAGCAAAAGGAGCGAGCTGACGGGCTGCAGGAGGAAGTCAGCATAATGCAGCAGCAGCAGCAGCTGCTGCTGCAGCAGCAGCAGCTGCTGCAGCAGCAGCAGCAAGACTTGGAAAGACACCGAGAGCAAGCCCGCACGCTTCTTCTTAGCAAGGAGGCCGCCCTTAATAGGCTGCGGCAGCGGCTGCAGCAGCAGCAGCAGCAGCAGCAGCAGCAGCAGCAGCAGCAGCAGCGGGACGCAGCAGCCGAGCTGCCTCAGCAGCAAGCGCTGCTTGAGAAGCAGCGGCAGCTCGAGGCTGTACAGCAGCAGCGCGACATGCTGCAGCAGCAGCAAGAAGAACAGCAGCAGCTGCTGCTGCAGCTGCAGCAAGAAGTTGCGAGGCTGAGGCAGCAGCAGCAGGAACTGAAGCCCCTAAATAGCAGCAGCAGCAGCAGCAGCAGCAACAGCAGCAACAGCAGCAGCAGCAGCAGCAACGCTCTACCCCCACCCCCGCCCCCCACTGCGCCCCCCACTGCGCCGCCGCAAACGCCCAACGGCAGCAGCAGCAGCAGCAGCAGCATCAGCAGCAGCAGCAGCAGCAGCAGCAGCAGCAGCAGCAGCAGCATGGCTTTGAATGTAGAGTATCTGAAGCATGTGCTGCTGAAGTTTCTGCAGTTTAAACAAAAAGGAGATGCAGCAGCGCAGCAGCTGCTGCCGGTCATCGCTCGGCTGCTGCAGCTCAGCAGCGAGGAGCAGCAGCAGCTGCTGCAGCAAGACAGCCACGCCTGGTGGCCTTCGTAGCGCTTGCAGCAGCAGCAGCAGCTGCTGCTGCTGCAGCAGCAGCAGCTGCTGCTGCTGCTGCTGCAGCAGCTGCAGCAGCAGCAGCCTCTGCAAGCGGCAGCAGCAGCAGCAGCAGCAGCAGCAGCGGTTGCTGCAGCAGGAGCACGCGCGCTCACTGAGAGACTACTGCGTTTTGTGTGTCTAGACACTGTCGCTGCTGCTGCTGCTGCTGCTGCTGCTGCTGCTGCTGCAGCTGCTGCGGGACTAAGCCCATCTCAGGGCGGCCTGCGGACGCCCCATAGTTCAGCGGCAGCCGCAGCAGCAGCAGCAGCAACAGCAGCTGGAGCAGCTACAGCTGGAGCTGCTACTGCCGCTGCTGCAGCAGCAGCTGCTGCAGCAGCAGCTCCTGCTGCAGCAGCTGCTGCAGCAGCAGCTAGGAACTAGCTGTGCCTTTGCGCCTGAAGCCCGGTGGGGCCATCAGGCAGCAGCTAATTTTAAAACTGAAGCAATGAAAGCAGCAACAAAAGGAACACGCCGCTGCAGCAGCAGCAGCAACGACGAGCAGCAGCAGCAGCAGCAGCAGCAGCAGCAGCAGCAGCAGCAGCAGCAGGGCACCCGCCGGCCCAGCATGCAGCGGCCGAAGGCCTCTAAAAGGCGAACTAACGTCTGAAATTGGAATTAAATGGAAAAGAAATTAAAAATTAAAATAAATAAATTAAAAAAGAATTAAAAATTGAAAAAATAAATCCAAAATGAATTAATTTGAAGTCCAGAAGTTTGAAATCCGCAGCAGCAAAGTCAGAGGCAGCAGCAGCAGAAGTGCTGGTCGAGTTCGAAACAAAATGCGAATAAAAATGCAATTAAATGCAAAATAATTAAAATAAAATGCAAATTAATTAAAATTAAATCCAAATTAATCAAAATTAAATGCAAATAAAGCGCAATTAGGGGTCAAAAGCCCAAGATCTGATCTGCTCAGCTCAAGCTGCTGCTGCTGCTGCTGCTGCTGCTGCTGCTGCTGCTGCAGCAGCATTAGCAGTGCTGCTGCAGCAGCAACTGCTGCTGCGGCTGCGTTGCTGCTGCTGCAGCAGCAAAACTGCCGTCCCCTCCAGCTGCTACCTGTGTCTACAAATAATAATAAAATAAATAAATAATAAATAAATAAATAAATTATTTATTTATTTATCTGCAGCAAAGAAAAACTAAAACAAAGCCATTTTATTCTCA
>NW_013654545.1:27500-37500 GCF_000499385.1 Eimeria necatrix
GCGCCCCAGGGGCCCCCTGGAGAGCTCACAGAGCCCCTAGAAAAGTGGGTACTGGAGTGGTAGCTCTCGGGGGCCCCATGGGGCCCCTCCCTCTGCAGTCTTGGGGACAAAAGGGTCCTGGGGGGCCCCACAGAAGAGGCCCTGCTGTACCCTCTTTGCTGCCTACTCAGGGGGGCCCCCCCTTCGGCCTCCTGCACAGTGCCTAGGAAGGCCGACGAGGCTTGTCTGCTGAGCAGGGGGGCCCCCCACCCCACTCAGGGGGCCCCCTGCGGTAAGAAACCTCTGGGGAAACTGCCTGGGGAGATGGGATCGTTCTCGATCCCAGTCTTTGGATTCTGCTGAGGAGTTGCTGCGCAGGGTCTCCCTCGGGGGGCCCCCTTCTTTGGGGGCCCCCTGCAGCAGCAGGCGGGACGGGGGGCCCCCCCCGGGGCCCCTCCCCCGCTGCTGCTGCTGCTGCTGCTGCTGCTGCAGCAGAGTGCCTCCGGGGCCCCTCGTACCCTCTGCTCTCTGTGGAGGGGGGCCCCTCGGAGGGTTCGGAGCTCTCTGGGGACCCCAGGGGGGCCCCCCGGGGGCCCCACTGGGGGCCCCCCGCAGCGCGCTGGGGGGCCCCCAAGGGGGCCCCCCCCGGCTGGTCATAGAGGAGGTGGGGCCCCTCGTCGCTGCGGGAAGGCCGCGGCCTGGGGGGCCCCCCGGGGGCCCCCCTGGGGGCCCCCTCCGAGGGGCCTGCACCGGGGGGGCCCCCCGGGGGCCCCCAGTCAAGACCCTGTCTCCTAAGCAAAGACCCTCTCCGGCTAAACCCTAAACCCTCGTCAGATCTGCTATAAGTCAAGGGGGGCCCCCAGTGCCCCCAGCTCGAGTAAGGAAGCTCTTCGGGGGGCCCCCCTGAGGCCCTTCTGCGTTCCCGGGGGCCCATTCTCTTATTAAGGAGGCCCCCCTGGAAGCAGCAGCAAAATGAGTTTCTTCTCTGTCTCTTTCTCTTTCTCCTTTTTGTTTTAATTCGCTGACTCTGCGAGCTGCTTCTTCCTTAGGAGGGCCCCGGGGGGCCCCCCTGGGAGGGGCCCCGGGGGGCCCCCGGGGGGCCCCCCGGGGGGCCCCCTTCGGGGGCTTCTTGGGGGCCCCCCTAGGGGCCTCCTGGGGGGGCCCCCCTGGGGGGCCCCCCGGAGTAGCCCCAGAGGTACCTGGGAGCCACCCAGATATAATTCGGGTCCAAATGGGGAGGCTCTCGGGGGCCTCCTCTGCTGCTGGGGGCCCCCCGGGGGGCCCCCCTGGGGGGCCCCCCTGGGGGCCCCCCGGGGGCCCCTCGTCTGCATCTTCTTCCGAATAAACCCACGGGGGGGCCCCCCTGGGGGGCCCCCTGGGGGGCCCCCTGGGGGCCCTTTGGGGTTCTCTGCGGCCTATGATGGCTTTGGCCCTGCAGCAGCCACCAGGTGTACATACACCTCAAAGTCTTTTGCTTTCTTTTCAGTTTTGCAAACAGCAGCAAAAAAAACGCGAGGGATCCTTAACACCTAGGGCTTAGGGTTTAGGGTTTAGGGTTTAGGGTTTAGGGTTTAGGGTTTAGGGTTTAGGGCTTACTGGTGCTCCACAGGGGCCCCGCTGTACTTCTGGTGTAAAGTCCGGGGGGTCAGCTCGGGCTGCTTGAGGGGGTCAGCGAGGCCTGCAGCCACCCCAAACCCTAAACCCTAAACCCTAAACCCTAAACCCTAAACCCTAAACCCTAAACCCTAAACCCTAAACCCTAAACCCTAAACCCTAAACCCTAAACCCTAAACCCTAAACCCTAAACCCTAAACCCTAAATACAAACCCTAAACCCTAAACCCTAAACCCTAAACCCTAAACCCTAAACCCTAAACCCTAAACCCTAAACCCCTAAACCCTAAACCCTAAACCCTAAACCCTAAACCCTAAACCCTAAACCCTAAACCCTAAACCCTAAAGCTGGCCGCGCTGCTCTGAAGTCAGCGTCAAAGGCTGAACCCAAACCCTACGGGCGCCGAGGCTCAGTTGCCCACCAAACCCTAAACTCTAAACCCTAAACCCTAAACCCTAAACCCTAAGCCCTAAACCCTAAACCCTAAACCCTAAACCCTAACCGTCTTGAATCCAGTCTCCGTAGCGGCAAACCCCTCGGAGCCTTTTGGCCTCATCAGCGTAAACATCTCTTTGGAAGTGCAGCGCGTCCAGTTCTGTCTGCAGCAAGCTGCAGCAAATAAAAAATAAATAAATAAATAAATAAATAAATAAATAAATAAATAAATAAATAAATAAATAAATAATAAATAAAAATAATAAATAAATAATAAATAAATAATAATGATGGTATGAAAGGGAGTGGGGGGGAAAAAGAAACTCGAGGAGAGGCGGAAGCGGGCGCTTCGCGCGCTAAACCCTAAACCCTAAACCCTAAACCCTAAACCCTAAACCCTAAACCCTAAACCCTAAACCCTAATTACTAGATGATCTTTTTGAGGTCCTTGACTTGGCCCATGAGTTTTGACTCCGCGAAGCCTGAGGGCACCGCACGACTCCAGCAGCGGCTAAATTAGGGTTTGGTGGCCGCGGCCTAGGGTTTAGGGTTTAGGGTTAAGGGTTTAGGGTTTAGGGTTTAGGGTTTAGGGCTTGGTCACCCTGGGCCTCGAGAACCATCGCGTCGTAGCCGAGAGAAAGCTCGTCGAGCTGCCGCTGCAGCATCTTCTCCGTTTTCTGCAGCAGCAGCAGCAGCAGCAGCAGCAGCAGCAGCAGCAGCAGCAGCAGCAGCAGCAGCAGGAAGAAATGAACAAAAGGAAAAAGAAAAAAAGAATTGTTTTTAACTCACTTGAATTCTCCTGCAGTCTTCTTGAAACTCCAACAGCCGCAAATCTAAACCCTTTTTCAGCAGCAGCAAATCTTCGCTGAGGGGCCCCTGAGGGTTTAGGGGGGCCCCCAGCAGCGCAGCAAGTTGTTCTTGGTCTGCCTGACGCCACAAACCCTAAACCCTAAACCCTAAACCCTAAACCCTAAACCCTAAACCCTAGAGCCTCTGCTGTGCGCATGTAAACACTGTCCTCACACGCTGCGCCCCGAAGTCGCAGACACGCCTCAGCACACTCTACGGCTTCCCGCCGAGGGTTTAGGGTTTAGGGTTTAGGGTTTAGGGGCTAGGGTTTAGCGGCTAGGGTTTAGGGTTTAGGGTTTACGAGGAGCATTGTGTGCGCCGCGTTGAGCTCAACGAGCTGCTGCTGATACTGCAGCAAAAAGAAACAGACAGCAGCACAGCAGCAGTTTAAGAGAGCTTCAAGTTTAGGGTTTAGGGTTTAGGGTTTAGAGTTTAGGGTTTAGGGTTTAGGGTTTTTAAGGGCATTTAACAGCAGCTGCAGCCCAGGGCCAGAAAAAAGAATAAAAAGAACACAAGAAAAAAAAGAGCGACAGAGGAAGCCGGCGAACGAAACACAGACCCTAAACCCTAAACCCTAATCCCTAAACCCTAAACCCTAAACCCTAAACCCTAAACCCAGAACCTCTGCTCTTTCAAAACAAAAGAGCAATTAAAACCCACCAAATCCATTAACGCCGAAACCCTCGCGTTTACTTCCACCAGCTGGGGGGCCCCCAAATCGTTGGGGGCCCCCAGGGGGCCCCCGGGGGCCCCGAAAGGCCCAGGGGGCCCCAGGGGGGCCCCCGTAGGGGCCCCCGGGGGCCCCAAGGGGGGCCCCCCTGCAGCCCCGGGGGGCCCCAAGGGGGCCCCCGTAGGGGCCCCAAGGGGCCCTGATGGGCCTGGGAAAAGAGTCGGAGGGTACTGAACTAAAGAGCGGAGATCATAGGGGGGCCCCCAAGGGGGCCCCCAAGGAGGGCCCCCCAGGGGCCCCCAGCCAGGGGAGGCAGCAGGCTGGAAGGGAGCAGCAGCAGCAGCAGCAGCAGGAGCAGCAGGAGCAGCAGCTGCTGCTGGTGTGTAGGGGGAACTGGGCCAGTTGGGCGTGGCTGGCGCTGCTGCTGCTGCTGCTGCTGCGTCTGCTGAGGGGGGAGGCCGGAGGCTCATGGGTGGAAAGCTGAGATTTAGGGTTTAGGGTTTAGGGTTTAGGGTTTAGGGTTTGCGGGGGCGCGGCGGGGGGCAGAGTGCTGCGTAAAGAGCCCGCGAGAGAGCAGCAGCAGCGCCGAGGTGTACGTACACCCGAGGCGAGCCAGCGGCGGCGGCAGCAGTCAGCGCTAAAGGCTCTCGGCACTTTTGAAGCAAAAGAGGAAGCAAAAAAGACAAATAAAGATAAATATAAACAAGAAAAACCTTTTTTATTTCGTGTTTGAAAAGAAAAAAGAAAAAACGCGGCCGCGGAGTGCAGCAGTCTCGATGCGCGCTCTCTTGCTGCTGCGCTGCTGCTGCTGCTGCTGCGGCGCTGCTGCTGCTGCTGCTGCCCTCAGCGCTTTATAAGGAAATGAAATAAAGACAAAAAACTCATATTTAAATCTAATTTTGTTTTTCTAAGTCAAACTGCAAAGAGAAAAGGAACTTCGCCGCGGCCCCCCCAGCGGTCCGCAGTGGACCACGGCAGCAGCAGCAGCTGCTGCAGCAGCAGCAGCAGCAGCTGCTGCTGCTGCTGCTGCTGCTCTGAGCCAACGAGCTGCATTTGCATGCACGTTTCTGCAACACAGGAACTTGGGGCCTTTCGCTGCAGCCGCACAGCAACAGACACTTCTACAGCAGCAGCAGCAGCAGCAGCAGCAGCAGCAGCAGCAGCAACAGCAGCAGCAGCAGCAGCAGCGTTGCTGCTGGTCCACCTCAAGGTTTCGCAGACTTCAGGGGCCCCCGACTCTTGGGGGCCCCCAAAGGCAGCAGCAAACAGTCCACTGTGAAGCAAAGAGCGGGGGCCCCCCTAAGTACAACCCAGGGGGCCCCCCTCTTACCCCGCAGCTGCTGGGGGCCCCCAAGGGCCTCGGGGCCCCCTGGGGCCCCCGGGGGCCCCCCGGGGCCCCAGGGCCCCGCAGAGTACCCCAGGGGGCCCCCCGGGGCCCCGGAGGGGCCCCCGGGGGGCCCCCCTTGGTACTCGAAGGGGGCCCCCAGGCCTGCAGGGTACTGCCGGGGGCCCCCAGGGGCCCCCCGGGGGCCCCCCGGGGCCCCCGAGGGGCCCCCCGGGGCCCCCGGGGGGCCCCCGGGGGCCCCTTTGGTTGGTTTTATTTTGGTTTGTTTGGTAATTAATTTGGTGAAGTTGAAAGCCTAAATAAAAGAAGAAACAAAAAAATGAAAGAATAAAAATAAATGATTTATTTTATTTTTATTTTGATTTAATTATTGAATTCTTCTTTTGTCCTTTTGTTTTTCATTTAATTGAAAAAGAAAAAATAAAAAAAGATCTAAATGAAACAAAAAGAAACAAAAAGAGATAAAAGAAAAAGAAAAGAAATTAAAAAGAAACTAAAAAGAAATTAAAAAGAAATTTAAAAAAATTAAAAAGAAATTAAAAAGAAATTAAAAAGAAATTAATGAAATCGGCAAAAACAAAAGGTCTTTTAAATAAATTAAAATTCTTTTTTGATTTCTTTTTCATTATTTTGTAAAAAAGAAAAAAAGAATTTAAATTTATTTCAAAGACTTTTAGTTTTAAATTAAAATTATTTTTTAATTTCTTTTTTACTATTTCGTCTTCCAGACGAGAAGGTTTGCAAAAAGAAGAAAGATTATCGAATGCCTGCAAGCAGCAGCAGCAGCAGCAGCAGCAGCAGCAGCAGCAGCAGCAGCAGCAGAAGCAGCAGCAGCAGCAGCAGCAGAAGCAGCAGCGCACTTGTTAGAAGTAGCAGCGGCAGCGTGCTTGCAGCAGCAGCAGCGGCAACGGTAAGGCTTGCAACAGCAGCTGTAGCAGCAGCAGCAGCAGTGTTTGCACCAGCAGCGATGCCTGCAGCAGCAGCAGCAGCAGCAGCAGCAGCAGCAATATTTGCAGCAGCAGCGATGCCTGCAGCAGCAGCAGCAGCAGCAGCAAGTTGCTGTTTGTTGTACCTGCATGTCCAGATAGCGCAGAGCCTGCAGCGGAATTTCCCGTAGCAGCTTTTCCATGTCTGCTGCTGCTCTTGCTGCAGCAGCAGTGTGTCTTCCTGCTGCTGCTGCTGCTGCTGCTGCTGCAGCAAGCACAGCAGCAACTGCCTGCCGCCCTGCTGAGCTGTGACCCTTTGGGGGCCCCTGGGGGCCCCCTGCTGCTGCTGGGGGGCCCCCAAGCAGCTGCGCAGCAGCAGCAAGGGCGCAAACAGCAGCAGACAAGCGTCGTGACTCCTGCTGCAGTGCTGCTGCTGCTGCAGTTGCTGCGGGTGCTGCGGGTGCTGCTGCTGCTGTTGCTGCGGGTGCTGCAGCTGCTGCTGCTGCTGTTACTGCGGGTGCTGCAGCTGCTGCTGCTGCAGTTGCTGCGGGTGCTGCAGCTGCTGCTGCTGCAGTTGTTGCGGGTGCTGCAGCTGCTGCTGCTGCAGTTGCTGCGGGTGCTGCAGCTGCTTCTGCAGCTGCTGCGGGTGCTGCAGCTGCTGATGCTGCTGCTGCTGCTGCTGCAGCAAAAAAGCTGAAAGGGAAAACACCCAGCATTATAGAGAAGGCGGAGAGAGCCGTTGCTGCGTCTGCAGCTACGGCTGCTGCTTCTTGCTGCAGTGCCTCTCTGCTGCTGCTGCTGCTGCTGCTGCTGCTGGCTGCAGCTGCAGCCCGCAGGCGAGCAGCAGCAGCAGCAAACTGCTGCTCAAGGGCTGGCTGCTGCTGCAGCCAAACTGCTGCCAGCAAATGGCGCTGCTGCAGCTTCGCGAGGCCCTGCAAGATGCAGCAAATGTCTCTGCGGCGGCTTGCTGCTGCTGCTGCAGCAGGAGCAACTGCTGCTGCTGCTGCTGCTGCTGCTGCTGCTGAGGCTGAGGCCGTTGTTGTTGCTGGTGCGTTTGTTGCTGCTGCCGCTCTCTCTGCTGCGGTTGTTGCTTCAGCTGCTGCTGCTGCACCTGTTGCTGCTGCGCCTGCTAACGCTGCAGCTGTCTCAGCAGCAGCAGCAGCTGGTGCTGCTGCTGCACTTGCTTCTGCTGCAGCGCCTGCTGCTGCCCTTTCTGGGAGAAGAATAGGGCCCCGCTGCTGCAGCAGCAGCTGCTGCTGCACTACGGCGCATGCGCTGCTAGGCAGCAGCAGCAGCAGCTTGCTGCTGGCCTGCAGCAGCAAAGCCACGTCCCTCAGTGTCAGGCGGCCCCCCTCTTCAGCAGCAGCAGCAGCAGCAGCAGCAGGAAAGGCAGCAGCAGCAGCAGCAGGAAAGGCAGCAGCAAAGCGGCACTCCGCGGCATCTGCTGCTGCTGCAAGCACCGTCAGGCGTCTGACAAGAGCAGCAGCAACTGTAGCCGCAGCACTTGGAGCAGCAGCAGCAGCAGAAGCAGCAGCAGCAGCAGCAGCAGCAGCAGATGGGGCCTGTGCTGCTCCCTGGGAAATATCTGCTAGGCATTTGCTGCGGGGCAGTAGCCGGCTTAAGCCGTGAGCAGCTTTTGCCAGCTGTGAGGGCCCACCTGCTGCTGCTGCTGCTGCTGCTGCTGCTGTTGCTGCTGCTGCTGCTGCCTCTTCAGGGCCCTCCAGCAGCAAATGCTTTGAGAGCTGCTGCAGCAAAACCAAAGTCAGGGACCGTTTAGCTTCCCGCCAATTTTCCGGTTGTTGCTCTTGTTGCTGTTGCTGCTGTTGCTGCTGTTGCTGCTGTTGCTGCTGCTGCAGCTGCTGCTGCAGCTGCTGCTGCTGCAGCTGCTGCTGCTGCAGCTGCTGCTGCTGCAGCTGCTGCTGCTGCAGCTGCTGCTGCTGCTGCTGCGAAATAAAGACAACAGGGGCACCTGCAGAAAGAGTGTGGGGCGTTCCCTGCCACCATGTGCAGCAGCAGATGCTGCTGTTGGAGTTAATGCTGCTGCTGCTGTCGCTCGTGCTGCCTTCCCTGCTGCTGCTGCTGCTGCTGCTGCTGCTGCTGCAGCTGCAGCCATCTACTGCAGGGAGGACCCACGCAAGGCGAAGGAGGGCCCCCAATGGCAGCAGATGAGCTGACGCTGCAGCGGCCCTCAGCAGGCTGGCAACACAAACCCTCAGCTGCTGCTGCTGCTGCTGCTGCTGCTGCTGCTGCTGCTGCTGCTGCTGCTGCTGCCGCAAGAGGTAGGGGGGCATGGGGCCCCCCTCACCCGCTTGGGGCCCCCCGGGGGGCCCCCACTTGCTGCCATTTTGCCTGCGGGCGGCCTCACTGAGGAGGGCCAGCAGCAAAAAGGCATTGAGCTGGGAGGGGCCCCCAAGGGGGGGCCCCCAGGGGGCCTCCCGGGGGGCCCCCTTGGCGGGTTTGGGGGCCCCCCCGGCCCCCTTTTGGGGGCCCCCTGCCAAGCCTGGGGCCCCTATGCAGGGGCCCTGGGGGGCCCCCCGGGGGCCCCCTAGGAACAGCGAGAAGGGGGGCCCCCTAGGGGCCCCCCTGAAGGGTCTTAGGGCCATAAGGGCCCAAGGGGCCCCCTAGCCAGCGCGGAGTACCCAGGGGGGCCCCCAGCAGCAAATGGGGGCGCAGCAGCAGCTGCTGCGCCAGGGGGCCCCCTGGGGGCCCCTCAAGCTGCTGCGTGGCCCAGCAGCAGCAAAAAAAAGGGTACGGGGCCCCCAACTCGGGGCCCTTTGGGGTCTAGGGGGGCCCCCCGGGGCCCCCAAGAGCCCCAAAAGCAGATTCTAATTGGGTCTAAAGCCCCCAGACAAAAGTTAAATCAAAAATATAAAATTAAAACCCAAAATATTGCTTGTAAATAGCTTTCTATCTGGGGGGCCCCTAGATCGCTCCGGGGGGCCCCTGGGGGCCCCCGGGGGCCCCCCAAGGCCTCCAGGGGGCCCCCGGGGGCCCCGGGGGCCCCCAGGACCTCATCGAGAGGCCTGGGGGGCCCCTTTCCCTTCTTCAGCCCCTGTTGGAGCCCTAGAAGTCCCAAAAAGGAATTAAAAGGAATAAAAATAAAATAAAAATTGCGTTTTTTTCCTTTTTGGCGCGCAGTGGTGTATGTACACCTCGCGGTGTATGCCGAGCCAGGGGGGCCTCCGGGCCGCCTGGGGGCTCCTTTTTGTCTTTTTGATTTCATTTAATGTTTTATTTTCTTTTTTTATTATTTAATTTATAAATTTTAATTTAATTTCATTTCAAAGAGCCCTAATAGTCCACCCAGATGCAGCCACTCTTGCAACCCCCCTACAGAACCCGCTGGGGGGGCCCGGGGCCCCCCACTGGCAGGGTCCAGGGGGCCCCCAGGGGGGCCCCCAGAGGAATGCCCAGGGGGCCCCCTGGGGGGGCCCCCAGGGGGGCCCCTATGAGGGCCCCAAGGGGGGCCCCTGGGGCCCTAAACCCTATAGGAGGCCCTGATGGGGCCCCCTCGAGGGCCCCCCAAGGGGCCCCTGGGGGCCCCCCTGAGGGTACCCGCAGGGGCCCCCGCTGCAGCCTCTACAGGGGCCCCCTGGGGGGCCCTCTGGGGGGCCCCCTGGGGGGCCCTCTGGGGGGCCCCCCGGGTTTGGTTTATTTCACTTTTTGGGTTTTTGTGGTTTTTATTTCTTTTCTTTTTATTTCTTTTCCTTTTTCTGCTGCTTCCCTTTCTTTGCTGCCAGGGGGCCTCCAGGGCTCCTGGGGGCCCCCCGGCGCTGCAGCAGCGAGGCTGGGGGGCCCCCAAGGGGGCCCCCTGGGGGCCCCCCAAGGGGGCCCCCTGGGGGCCTCTCTAGGAAGTACTAGACCCAGCAGCAGACATGTGGCATTTCAATGGCCTAGGCAGCTGCAGCAGCAGCAGAGGCTGCTGCTGCAGCCTAGGCTGCTGCAGCAGCAGCTGCAGCAGCAGCAGCAGCAGCAGCAGAGGCTGCTGCAGCAGCCTAGGCTGCTGCAGCAGCAGCAGAGGGGCCCCCCTGCTGCAGCTAGAGGCTGGGGGCCCCCGGGGTCCCCCAGCAGCAGCGCCTCGGCTCTTGCAGGAAATGGTTCAATATCTGTACCCTTTGAAGAGCCCCAGGGGGGCCCCCAGGGGGCCCCCGGGGGGCCCCCGGGGGGCCCCAGGGGGGCCCC
>NW_013654545.1:42500-123594 GCF_000499385.1 Eimeria necatrix
TTTATTTATTTATTTATTTATTTATTTATTTATTTATTTATTTATTTATTTATTTATTTTATTGTCTTTCAGGCTGGCCCGCGCTTTGCTGCCAAAAACAGTTGGAAGAATCCCAGAAGCCAAACTCCACCGAACAGACAAAACGTCTGCTGCTGCTGCTGCTGCTGCTGCTGCTGCTGCTGCTGCTGCTGCTGTTGCTGCTGGTATTGCTGCTAATGACGGTGATGGTGAAGCTGAGGCTGCTGTTGTTGCAGTTGCTGCTGGTGCTGCTGCTATTGCTGCTGCTGCTATTGCTGCTGCTGCTATTGCTGCTGCTGCTATTGCTGCTGCTGCTATTGCTGCTGCTGCTGCTGTTGCTGCTGCTGCAGTATTGCATACGTAGACGTGGATGAGGATCACGTGGGAGCGGCTCTTGAGGCCGTGCAGCAGTGGACGCAGTTGCATGTAAGTTCCAAACCCTAAACCCTAAACCCTAAACCCTAGAAGTAAACCCTCGCCTTCAAGTTTTTCAGGGTTCAGTGCACTCACGAAACCCTAAAAACTGCTTCTGGAGCCGCCCTTGCGTGCGAGGGTCTACACCCCCATCTGCTGCAGTCAGCTTTTAGGGTTTAGGGTTTAGGGTTTAGGGTTTAGGGTTTAGGGTTTAGGGTTTAGGGTTTAGGGCTGCAGCAGCAGGTGTGGGGTCTTTTTGCTGCAGCCCGAAGACCCTGTAGTTGTGCGGCTGCCCCAAGAGAGGCCCCCAGTAGAAATAGACCGACGGGGGCCCCCCAGCCAGTCCAGGGGGGCCCCCCTGAGGGGGGGCCCCCACAGAAGGGGGCCCCTTCTGGGGGGCCCCCCTAGAGGGGGGGCCCCCTGGTGGGGGGCCCCTAGAGGGGGGCCCCCTGGGGGCCCCCCTTTTCTTTTTAGTAAGCCTTTGCGCTCTGGCAAAACAAGAGACAGCCGCAGGCAACCCTTTTACCCTAAACCCTAAACCCTAAACCCTAAACCCTAAACCCTGAACCCCAGAAGGCGGGACGCAGTTGCTCGCCAACTGGTTTAGGGTTTAGGGTTTGGGGTTCGGGAGGGTCTAGGGTTTATAAAGCCTATTCGAGCGAACACTTTCTACGGCCCGCACTCGCGTACGAGGCGAAACCCCAAACCCTAAACCCTAAACCCTAAACCCTAAACCCTAAACCCTAAGCAAGGCTTGCCCAGCGTTTTGGAGCCAGTAATGCTGGAAACAAATAAAAATAACAAAATAAATATAAATGGAAAACAACTGCAGATTTGAATGCAACTTTAAAAAGAAATGAAAGAGAAGTTCGGCTCCAGTTGGCCAGCGCCGGCGGCGCCCGCCGGGTGTACGTACACCGGAGCTTCCTAAAGGAAATAATAAAAGGAAAAATAAAATCACTTTTCAGAAAATAAAATCCACCAGAAAGGGGCCCCACAACAAAGACAAACCTGCCCCAAAGAGGGGCCCCCGAGGGTCTTTGGGGGCCCCCAGGGGCCCCTTTTAGACCATTGGGGGCCGGTTTTAGACCACTGGGGGCCCCTTTTAGACCACTGGGGGCCCCTTTTAGACCACTGGGGGCCCCCTAAAGAGCACTGGGGGCCCCCTAAAGAGCATTGGGCCATTGGGGGCCCCTGGAGCCCACCAAGAGCAGCCGGGGCCCCAAAGCGCAGCAAAGGGCCCCAACTGGGTACTTGGGGGCCCCTGGGGGCCCCCGGAGGCCCCCGGGGGCCCCCGGGGGCCCCTGGGGGCCCCCGAGGCTGAAAAAAGGCCCCCGAGGCCGCAGAGAGGCCCCCTGAAGGCCCGCGAAGCCCCAAACCCTCGCAAACCCTAAAAAAGGGTTTATCCGACGATGATGGGGTTGACGGGCCCGTCGTTTTTCTCCTCAAAAGCCGGAAAAGTCCCCGCCTGTTGGTCCCAGTGGCCCCTGTCCCTCAAGTGTTCTTCAAAGTGCTTTTCGTCTCGAGGGATATACCCGCAGACGCGGCAGCGCCGCTTCGGCCGCCAGCCGCCGCCCCACACCTTCACGTTCGCCTCTATTATGTACAAACGGGGGCCCCCGGGGGGCCCCCCGGGGGGCCCCCCGGGGGGCCCCCCGGGGGCCCCCGGGGGCCCCCGGGGGGGCCCCCCGGGGGTTATGGGGGCCCCAACCGCCGTCGACGCCGCCGGCGTCGTGGGGGCCCCTGCGGGGGTCATGGGGGCCCCTGGGGAGGGGGTGGGGGCCCCCTCGGGGGTACTGGGGCTCGGGGCCCCCGGGGTGGTACTGGGGGCCCCCGGGGTGGTACTGGGGGCCCCCGGGGTAGTACTGGGGGCCCCCGGGGTACCAGTGGGGCTCCCCTCAGTAGCTGTGGGGGCCCCCTCAGTAGCTGTGGGGGCCCCCTCAGTAGTGGTGGGGGCCCCCTCAGTAGTGGTGGGGGCCCCCTCAGTAGTGTTGGGGGCCCCCTCAGCAGTACTGGGGGCCCCCTGGGTGGTACTGGGGGCCCCCTGGGTGCTGGTGGGGGCCCCCTGGGGGCCTGTGTTGGGCCTTTTCCTGGGGTTTGGGGGGCCCCCCTGGGGGGCGTTGTGGGGGACGGACTGGTAGAGGACGTGCTGGCCGCACTCGGCGCAGGCGTGGTAGTACTGAGTCTCGAGGCCCCTGAGGCGCTTGAGGCGGTGGGGGTGGTCCAGTGGTCTGGTGCTGAGGCGAATGGTCCACTGGTCCGGACACAAGACGGGGGCGTTGTCAGTGCGTCTGCGGGGCAGTTTGTCGAGTTCGGCGTCAGTGATGAGGACGCAGGCGAGGCAGCGGCGGCAGCGGACCACGCGGAACTTGTCTTCCATCACGTACTTGTTCACGTTCGTGAACACGCGGCTCGTGTACTTCTTCTTGTTGAACCGGTGCGCGCGCTCCGCCTCCGTCTCCCGCTCCCTCCCCGCCCCATTTCCTTGCGACATTTCCGAAAAAGGACTTTTTCCGCGAAAAAAATCCAAAAACGGCCGACAAACTCCGCCGGAAACCCAAAAGCTGCACAGGGGGAGCCGCTGCTGGAAACCCGACAAAGCCGCCGAAACGCCGCAGCCCCCGCGACTCTGAAGCCCCCAAACGGACCAAAAACACTCTAAATGCAAACGAATTCTTTTCGAAGCCGAAAGAAACCCAGAAAGCTACTCAGAAATTGCAAATGACAGACGCGCAGAGAGCCGCGGGGAAGCGCCAGCGCGCACCGCGGAGCTGTAGATACACCCCAGCAAACGCCACTCCACGAACGAACTCCAAAACCGCAAAAAGTCCGCAAAAGATTCACTTTCGATTTAATTTCCCTTTTTGCTTCGACAAGTGCGCCCCGGCAAACGCATGCAGCTCCCGTGTTCCCAAGCCAACCAGCCAGCGCGGTGGCGGCCGCCAGCCCCAGAGAAGGCCTCCGCGGGCGCGCGCAGAGATCCTCGCAGCGCAGTTCGCCAGTATTTAATTCTTTTTAGTCCAATTAAACCCAGAGAAGACGCAGAACTCCGCAAATTGCTGCTGCAGCAGCCCCGAAGCTCCCCCGGGGGGTCGCTGCGGGGGGCCGCGCCGTTTCCGCGCTGCCGGGCTGGCTGCCTCGGGCTCCGCTGCGGTGTCTGTACACCTCAGCGCTCCCAGGCCAACTCCCCCGCGGCCCCTCGCCTCTGCTGCTGCCACTTCTTTGCTTCTGCAGCAACTGCTGCCTTCTTCTCCCCGAGCTGCTGCTGCGCCTTCGCGGCGGCCGCCGCCCCGGCGCGCCCCTTCTGCGGTGTACGTACACCCCAGAACCCCGCCGCTGCTGCTGCCGCGGCGGGGTGTACAGACAGCTGCAGCTGCAGGGGCTGCTGCAGGCCCCAGCAGCTCCACTTAATCCCTTTTGCTCAACAGCAGCAGCAGCAGCAGCAGCAGCAGCAGCAGCAGCAGCAGCAGAAGATGAAGAAGGTTTTATACTTCTACGATGGTACGGGGTGTACAGACACCTCAAACGAGCCCCCCGGAGTTTCTTTTTTATTTCTGCAGTCGAATTGGAGTGTACAGACAGCTCAGCCGCATGCGGCCCGCTTCACTTTGCATGCGGAAAAATCTTTTTCCAGAAATAAAAATTTAATTCATTTAATTGCAAGTTTGTTCATAAAAGCATTTGCGAACATTCCCCAATGAACCAATCAAATAAAATGCACTTCAAATCTGCACCTCAGACCCGCTGCTGCTGCTGCTGCTGCTGCTGCCGCTGCTGCTGCTGCTGCTGCTGCTGCTGCTGCAGAGGAGGTGGGGAATTTCTTTTACGGGCCGGGGCACCCCATGAAGCCGCACCGCGTGCGAATGACTCATGACTTGCTCCGCTCTTACGGACTGCTGGACTCTTTGGAACTCATGGTCAGTCTCTGCTGTACGTACACCCCAGATGCTGAGGTGTACGTACACCCCAGATGCTGAGGTGTACGTACACCCCAGATGCTGAGCTATACGTACACCCCAGATGCTCAGCTGCACGTACACCTCAACAGCTCAGGTGTACGTACACCCCAGATGCTGAGCTGTACGTACAGCTGAGCTGTTGAGGTGTACGTACAGCTGAGGCGTTGAGGTGTACGTACAGCTGAGGGTCTTAGCTGTGGGGTGGAGCGGGGCTGCGTGTTGGGGTGTCTGTACAGCTGCCGCCGCACCCCACAGTCGAGGCTTTGACGCGTTTCCACGCAGATGATTACATTTCTTTTCTCCGCTCCACGGGAGAAGTCTTCGGGCCCCCTGCTGCTGCGCTGCTGGCCCAGCCGGAGCCCCCAGCAGCAGCAGCAGCAGCAGCAGCAGCAGCAGCAGCGGGGGGAGTTCCCGCGGGGGCGAACTCCGCGGCCCCCGTCCAGGGCCTCCCCGTGACTGCTGCTGCCCACTGCCCCGCCAAGGGGTCTGCTGCTGCTGCTGCTGCTGCTGCAGCTGTTGTCAACGGGAACGCAGCAGCAGCAGCAGCCAAAGAGCCGGCCCAGGAGGCCCCCGGGGGGCCTCCAGGGGGCCCCGCGGGGGCCCCCCCCGCGGGGGGCCCCCTCGTTTGTGGAGCAAATAAGCCGGTTCAACATCGGGGAAGACTGCCCCGTGTTCGAAGGGCTTTGGGAGTACTGCAAGACTTACAGCGGAGGCAGCATTGAAGGCGCGCGAAGAGTTGTGAGAGGAGACTTCCAGTGCGCCATCAACTGGTGAGCGACCTGCTGCGGTGTACGTACACCTGCCGCTGCTGCGGTGTACGTACACCTGCTGTTGCTGCGGTGTACGTACACCTGCTGCTGCTGCGGTGTACGTACACCTGCTGTTGCTGCGGTGTACGTACACCCGGCAGTGTGGGCCGGCGTTCTGCTGCGCTCGCGAAAACGACTGCTGCTGTGCCCCTGCGCCCCCACTGCCGCTGCTGCTGCCGCTGCTGCTGCTGCTGCTGCTGCTGCTGCTGCTGCTGCAGGGCGGGGGGGCTGCACCACGGGAAGAAGCACGAGGCGAGCGGGTTTTGTTACGTCAACGACTGCGTGTTGGCGGCGTTGGAGTTTTTGCGATTTAAACATCGAGTGCTTTACGTCGACGTGGACATCCACCACGGAGACGGAGTCGAGGAGGCCTTCTACACTTCCCCCCGGTCCGCTGCTGCTGCTGCTGCTGCTGCTGCTGCTGCTGCTGCTGCTGCAGCAGTTGCTGCTGGTGGTGCGTGGTTCGGGGCTCGGAGGCAGTCGTTGCTTCGAGCGCTGCCGCCGCTGCCGCCGCAGCTGCTGCTGCGCCCGGGCTGAGCGTGCTCCGCTGCTGCTGCTGCTGTGCTGCTGCTGCTGCTGCTGCTGCTGCTGCTGCTGCTGCAGCGTGTTGTGCTGCTCGTTTCACAAGTACGGGCACTTCTTCCCGGGCACTGGGGCCCTGGAAGACATCGGCTTGGAAGAGGGTTTGGGCTACAGCGTCAACGTGCCGCTGCACGAGGGCATCGACGACCAGATGTACTCTTCCCTCTTCCAAAGGGTCAGAGCAGCAGCAGCAGCAGCAGCAGCAGCAGCAGCAGCAGAAACAGCAGCAGCAGCGGCAGAAATAGGAGCAGCAGCAGCAGCAGAAACAGCAGCAGCAGCAGCAGAAATAGCAGCAGCAGTAGCAGCAGCAGAAACAGGAGCAGCAACAGCAGCAAAAATAGCAGCAGCAGCAGCAGCAGCAGAAACAGGAGCAGCAGCAGCAGCAGCAGCAGCAGCAGCAGCAGCAGGTGTTGGGTGTGTGCAGGTGATGGACCAAATAATGGAAGTGTACCGGCCCGAAGCTGTAGTGTTTCAGTGCGGGGCGGATTCTGTGGCTGGCGACCGCCTGGGCTGCTTCAACTTGTCGCTCGAGGGTCAGTTTGCTGCTGCTGCTGCTGCTGCTGCTGCTGCTGCTGCTGCTGTTTCTTTTGCTGCTGCCGCAGCTCTTGAACGGCCATTTCTGCTCTCCTTCTTTCGCTTCTGCTTCCCCTGCCTCCCCCTGCCCTCCTGCTGCTGCAGCTGCTGCTGCTGCTGCTGCTGCAGCTGCTGCTGCTGCTGCTGCTGCTTGGGTTGCGCGTGCAAAGGCCACAGCGAAGCCGTGCGTTACTTTTGCCGGCGCGAAGTGCCCGCGATCTTCCTGGGGGGCGGCGGCTACACTTTGGGAAACGTCCCGAGGTGTTGGGCGAAGGAAACTGCCTGCATTCTCGGCCTCCAACTCAGCCCCAGTGAGTCTCCCAGCTAGCCAGCAGCTAGCCAGCAGCTAGCCAGCAGCTAGCCAGCGGACTGCGGGCCAGTTAGACAGCCAGCTAGCTTGCAACTAGCTAGCCAGGTGGACCGCCGGGCAGCTAGCTAACCGGCCAGCTAGCCAACCAACGAGCTACCCAGCGCCCCAGCTAGCCAGTTAGCTAGCTAGCTAGCTAGCTAGCTAGCTAGCTAGCTCTCTAGCGTGTGTGGAAATGTGTGAGAGTGAGTGCGAGCCGCTGCGGCTGTTTCCTGGACTCAGAAATCCCGGAGAGCTGCGTCTACCGAGGGTACTACGGGCCGAACTACGAGCTGAAGATTCGCACGACGAACATGGAGAACCGCAACGACGAGAAGTACATCGACTCCATTGTGTAGGTTTGCTGCTGCTGCTGCTGCTGCTGCTGCTGCTGCTGCTGCTCTCCCTGCAGCAGCAGTTCACTGCGGGCTGCTGCTCAGCTGCCTCGCGCGTCTTCTTCAAATGCAGGCAGAAGATCAGCACGACTTTGCGACAACACGTTTACCCAATTGGGGGGCAGATCTCGGCCAGTGAGTCTTCAGCGCAGAAGGAAAAGAAGAATCCTTTTTTCGACTGTTTCCGCAGCGCTGCAGCCAGACGAAAGACAGCGATTCAGAACTGGTCTTTGTTTTGGGAGAACTGACTTTGTTTTGTGAGAACTGGTCTTTGTTTTGGATAACTGATCTTTGTTTCGTGAGAACTGATCTTTGCTTTGTGAAAACTGGTCTTTGTTTTGTGAGAACTTGTCTTTGTTTTGTGATAGCTGGTCTTTGTTTTGTGAGAACTTGTCTATGTTTTTTGAGAACTGACTTTGTTTTGTGATAACTGATATTTGTTTTGTGAGAACTGGTCTTTGTTTCGTGCTTGGGTCTTGTCCTTGTGCAGACTTCACTGAGGAAGAACGGCCTACGGGAGTCGTCCTGGCGAGCAGCTTTGAAAATGGTGAGGCAGAAAAGGTTGCTGTGTTAACTTCGTCGCAAGTGTTTTATTTCCGTTATTTATTTTTCCAAATGAGTCACTAATAGGGGATGTTCTGAAAGTTTCGAGTTGTGTCTTATTGTTGCAGAGGACAAGCACGGGGACAAAGAAGTCAACACGGAGCATTTCTGCAGAGTTTCGAACCCCGGCTGTGCCTGACGTTGAACAGAAGGCTCCAGCAAACCCCGTCGGATCAGCAGCAGACCAGTCTGGCCGGCAACGCAGGGAGATGCTGCAGCAGGGAAGCTGACTGAGAACTCCTCAGCGCGAGTCTGTGCACCCTTTGAGTTAAGAGAGGCCACTTGAGTTTAGAGAGGCCACTTGAGTTGAGAGAGGCCACTTGAACTGAAGCTTTCCGTGCAGCCGGGACTCAGAGCAGCCGCGAGGTCCTCTTCTTGCCTTCGGCAGTTGCGTCGGAGCCCGAAAGCAAACTGCGTTTGCTTCTGCGGCGAAGACCCCCAGCGGCCTCTTCTCGCGGGGAGGCCTCGGAGTTGGAGAAGTTCTCCTTCAGCCCCTCGCCGCGGGCCAGCGGCGCCTTGCGCTTGGCTTTCTGCAAGTGCTGGGAAGCAGTGAAGTTCTGTTGTGTGGAAGTGAAGTTCTGTTGTGCTGAAGTGAAGTTCGGTTGTGTGGAGTTGAAGTTCTGTTGTGTGGAAGTGAAGTTCTGTTGTGTGGAAGTGAAGTTCTGTTGTGTGGAGGTGAAGTTCTGTTGTGTGGAAGTGAAGATCTGTTGTGTGGAAGTGAAGTTCTTTGCGACTCACGGCTGGGGTTTGGGAGGGAATTTGCGGGCTTTGGGGACTCGGGGACTTTGAAAAGCGGCCAACTTCGCGGCGCGCGCCGGCGGCCTCCGCGTCTTCGGCGCAGGAAGCTGCTGCGTCTTGCGGCGCCCAGGCAGCCTGCAGCAAACTGACAACGCCTGCGCCGCGTGGAGGCTCTCAGCAGCAGCAAAGCTCAGCGGGACTGCCGCACCTGCGTGGTCGCCGCAGCCAACAGCCTGAAGTTGAGAAGTTTGAAGCGCGAGTTGCTGCGCAGCGCCGCGAGTTCGGCCCACCATGCTCTCTGCAGAAAGCTGCAGCACTTCGACGTGTTCGCCGCAGAGCCGCGAGGGCACGCTGCCGACGAACTCGCCGTCCTCCAGCGAAAAAAAAAGAAGACGGGAGCTGCCCGCGGCCCTGAGGCCCCTCTTGCTGGGCGCCCGCGGCGCGGCCAGCAGGCTCTTGGGGGAGCCCCCGGCGCGCTTCGCCGCGTGCAGCTCCAGGGCACTCACGAAGGCGGCGCTGCCTGCGGGGCCGCAGGGCTGCTGCTGCTGCTGCTGCTGCTGCTGCTGCTGCTGCTGCTGCCCCTGGGCGAAGGCCTCGCTCTTGGCTGCAGCGAGTGCTGCTGAGGGCTGTACGGGCAGCGGAGTGCGGGCGACTCACTGTGCGGCGAGTGCGAGGGCCACACCACCAGCAAGTTGGCTTCCACGCACTGCTGGCACAAGCCAGCTTCCCGCAGGCCTGGCCAGTGCAAGTTCAAGTTCAAGTTCAAGTCTGCAAGGACTCAGTCTTCTTCGCCGCGCGCACTCACCGTCGACGCGAATGCTGTGCAAAGTGTCCAGTTTGTTGCTCTGGAGAATCCAGAACTGCACCACGTCCGTAGATATTGTGAAGAACCGCCGGGCTCTCTGAAGAAGTCGAGATGTGTGCGTTCCCGCTGCGACAAGTTTGCAAACGCAGCACCCGGTCCAAGTACTTCTTCCCCATGATCCTCTCGGGAGCCTGCAGCTTTTGAGTCCAGCAGCAGGACTTGTGAAGAGCAGCGCATGCGCAGGCGCACCTCGAAGAAGACGAAGCCGACGGGCGAAAAGGAGTGGCGAGTGTGCGGCACTTGAATGCTCGCGCCGTCTTCCAGGAGGTCTATGACGCGCAGGCTGGCTGCGTTGCAAACTCCAGAATCAGCCTGTCTCCCTTTGGCCGCAGGACTGGGCGGGCTTACCGCGGTCCTGCTTGAATAGAAGCTTCGAGACCAAGAGCCTGAAGAGCCGATGCAGCGCAACCCGAACGCGCCCTGCGTGCCCGACTCACTCCAGAAACTCCACGCGTCTGTACTGGTCAATCGGAATCTCTATTTCCGCCTGGACAAACACAAGTGCCACGAGCTTTGCCATTTTCAAGTCTAGTGTGGCAGTCCAGGGGCTCATTACCACGCGTCGCCCGTCTTCGACGTCGAACACCGACGCGGAAAAGCACTTTGCATTTGTTGGTTTGAACAGCGCAGCAAGTCCGTGCGAAATCCTTAGTCCAATAACATGTTTTGCGGGACTTCCGTCTCCGTTGTGCGTTGGAAATACCTAACTTCTGACCAAAACTTAGAAATGCTTTTCGAGCGCCGAGAGGGAGATGCCACTTGCCTTCGAACTCCTCTCCGTGCACAGCAAAGACAAGTTTGAATTTTGTATGGTTCTGTTTGTTGCGTCGATAGCAGCAGCACTTTCGCAACTTTGAAGTGTAGTGCAGAAATACCCAAAACTGAAACGACTGCACGTCGCCCTGCTGCGCCGCCAAAATGACTCCGTTCGCCTCTGTTGCAAAAACAAGAAAAGTCCCCTGGCGGGTTCGTCTTGAAGAAAGTGAGCAGTAATTACCGTCAAATTCAAAAAAGGCGGGGTGAGACAGAACCACATTCGCTGACGAAGCACTAGATCGGCAAAGACTAATGGTGTTCGGAAACGCCTTCTTTACCGAAGTCGGAGGACATGGCGGGGGCCCTCAGTTCCCCTTTTTCCAAAGCCTGGGCGTTTTGAACTTCTGAACTTTCTCTGCAGCTGCTGCTCGTCAACTTACAGAGCCGATAAAAATTTGGCATTGGAGGCCGCCGGGGTTCGGCTCGAAGACAACGGCGACTGTGTCGTTGCTTGAGTGGTAGATCGCAGTGGTAACCTCTGCGTCGGGAACTCAGCGAAAGTTCGAAAAAATGTTTCTGAACTTGTCTTACTTTTCCACGGGGCTGCAGGGTTCAGGTCCGCGAGGAACTGCGTGGTTTGCTGCAGCGGGAGATGTGCTGTTTGGAAATTCGGCAGAGTCCGAAAAGAAAGCACCGTGTCGTAAGCTCTGCAGACGCCGCCTTCGGTTCTGCCGGAGTTGAATGCGACTTCGTTGCATGCGCAGGAAATAAGTCTTTTTTCTTACACAATGACCACACATCGCGCGGCAAAGATGATCTCTTTGATTTTTCTGCAAAGTTCTCTTCGGCGCTGCTGGCAGCCCCGGGACGCAGCCAACTTACTTGACCCCCAGGAGCGCCGCTGCCGGCAGAGGCTCTTCGAAAAGGTCAATAGTTTGGACCTTCGCGCGGCACTTGTGTGAACTCAGTTGAATTTGCAAATTCAAGTCTGTCTCACTACGTTCAGCCTGGAAACAATGGTCCTTTCCTGCGCTTTCCTCCGCCTCTGCTCCACCACTTTGGAGCGCGGCAGCAAACTGCCGTGCCTCTTTTGCGCGAGGATGTTGCGGAGCATTGTGCGGCTGTTTCGGAGAAAGCTGAAAAATTCAAGTTCTATTCTGAGGCCAACGGCTATTTCGCCATTCCAAGCAATGCAAAAACGCAAAAAAACAAATTGGCAAAAAAATCAACGCTGTTCTGCGAAAAATGTTCGAGGCCACAAGAAGCAGAAAAGACGAAAGTGACAGATCTGCGCGGCCTCTACCCGCCTGCGGTGTACGTACACCTGCGTGGCCTGTGCAGCTTCCGCGCCCCGGCCGGCGGCTTCCGCGCCTCTGACGCCTTTGAAGCCTCTGAGCTATTTTGGGATATTTTTTGCATTCAAAACAATTCAGTTTGCGCTGCAGGCTCCGGAAAGTTTGAAATTCAGCAGTTGAGCTGGGAAGCCAGGAACAGAGGCATGCAGCCCCGTCACTCCGCAGCTCTCTTTGCAACTTGCAAGCTGCTCAACAAGTCCTGCACAAAGCGCCCCGTCCGCCAGCTGCTCTCCACGAAGTGCCTCCAAGCCTCCTCTCCGGCCAATTTTCAAGTCAAGAGCTGTTAGCGGCGGCGTGTCAGTACATGCGTGACGAAGCGGACAACGGCGCGAGCGACGGCGCGGAGGGCGGAAAGCTTTATGAGTTTCCAAGTGAGCTTCGCGTACTCCCGAGCGACCAAGAGCATCTGCTGGAGCGGACTCGCGAGCTGAGAGTCTCTTCTCTCCGGCGGCCTGTGCTGAGCGCCCGTGTGCAGCCACTCTTCGAAAGAGCTGTTGGGCTGCCGCGGCCTCTGCGCGCCCCTCGCGGCCCTTGGGGCTTCCGCGCCTGCGCCTGAGACGAAAAGCGCAGAACAAAGCACTCTTTTTCAAACCCTTAGTTTGCACTGAGTCCGCAGGGGCAAGGCTGGCGCTGAGTGTGCAATGTGGCCAACCCGCACTCGCGTCAGGCCCCAAGTCCCGCTCCGTAGTCTCAGTTTGAATGCCGCCTCCTGGGAAGCGCCTCGTAGTTGTGCGCCTCTCGACGACTCGGCCGTTGCGCGAGAAGTAGCTGACTTGAGTGCCAACTTCAGGTTCCCTTCCTGAGAAGACAGCGCATGCACCGGGGCCTCAGCCTGCTGGCGAGCTGCAGGAAGCCCGCAGATGAAAAGAAAGGCCTTTGCCTCCGAAATGGCCTTTTACTGCCAAAACTTGCCCGGAAATCCCCGCAAAAGTTCGCTAAGTTCGAGATCGTCCAGCCAACTCGTCGAGGGCCGCGCGCCCGTCCGGTGTCCGAACACCTCGTGCCGCTGCGGCGGCACCCCGCCTGCCCAGCGGAAAGCGGCTTTCTGGCTCAGCGCCTGCTGCAGAATTTGTTCCAAAGAAACTCCTCCGAAGACTTTGCGAAACAAAAGCTCCGCTTCCTCGGCCGTGAGGTGGCCAAAGGAAGCGCCGGCTGCACCCACCCAGGCGCAGCAGTCCGCAACTTGAACAGGGGCCGTTCGGCGAAAAAAAAAGCGAAAGCGGCTTAAAAATAGAATTAAAAGAAAGCAATTGCAAACTTGCCTCTGTTGGCCCGCGGGGTCGACGCAAAGGGCCCCCCGTACTCAGCTTCCACCCCAGGTCGCCGAAACGAAGCCTCCAGCGAGGCATCGTACTGCGCCCTCTTCGCCGGATCCGACAGAGTCTCGAAGGCCTCGCTCGCCTCTCGAAACCGCTTTCCAGCTTCTTCCCGGTTATTCGGGTTCCTGAAAGGCCCAGATCGCACGCATGCAACAGCTGCTGCTGCAGCTGCGGCAGCAGCAGCAGCAGCAGCAGCAGCACACCCACTGGCTGCTGTTACCTGTCGGGGTGCCACCGGAGCGCCGTCTGGCGGTAGGCTTTCTTGAGTTCGTCTTGAGTGGCATTTCTCTTCACGCCGAGAATGGAGTAGAAGTCGGGAACTGAAGAGTCAGTGGAGAAGAACTGCGCAGGCGAGAACTGGCTGGCTGCTGCAGCCCGTGGGAAGCCCCTGGAGGCCCCCGGGAACCTCGCGGCGCTGCTGCTGAACACCGAAGGGGCACTTCGGCTCGCTGAGAAGACCTGCTGCTGCTGCTGCTGCTGCTGCTGCGTTGCTGCTGCGCTTTCCGGCTGCTGCTGCGCTCTTTGGGATTCTCTTTTATTCGCTGGAAATGGCCTTGTGGCCGAAAAGCCAGCCTCTCTCAGCCTGTGCAGAACAGAGGGGACCCGCGGCGGCCCTTCTTGCCGTGTTGGCCCGCGGAAGCGGCTCTGCAGTATAGCAGGCAGCGCAGTTTCACGGCCAAGTCCGCTGCGGCCTCCACTCCAGCGGAAGCTGAAGGCAGAGCCCACTGCGCGCAAAGTCTGCATCTTTCCCGGCCAAGTCGGAGCTTTCCGCCTTCCTCAGCCGCCCCCGCAGAGCTCAGCAGACGAAACTCCGGCTCTTGGCCCCGCAGGCTGCAGCCTCTGCATCTGCTTTTCAAAGAACTAGGGCAAAACGGCGCAGAACGCAGACATCCGAAGCCCCGCGAGTGGGCTGTGTTCAATGTTTGGCTTCTGTATGTTAAAAAGTAGAAAAAAAAGGCTTTTTTGCAATTTCTGAGAGAATGAGGTGCGAAAGTACTGCACTGAAGCAACCCGGGCTCCACAGGTTGTGACAGAAACATGAACTGCGAGCGGGAATGCAAGTGGTAGAGAGGCCGGTTAGTATTGCAGGTGAAATAGCATTTGAAGAAAATAAACACCAAAATAATTCCTCTTTATATGTGGAAAGAGCAGGATTCGCTCAAGCTTTTAAACCCCCCAGTTCCACCACCGAAACTCAGGGCCCCAGACATGCATGCGAAGAGTCTCGCCTTCTTCGCTGCTGGCCAGCAGATCTCTACTCATCTCTATTCCAT
This sequence comes from Eimeria necatrix, assembly GCF_000499385.1. NCBI lineage: Eukaryota > Apicomplexa > Conoidasida > Eucoccidiorida > Eimeriidae > Eimeria > Eimeria necatrix. Next base: position 56,507 of record NW_013654545.1, read on the forward strand.
CTTTTTTAGTATTACTACTCATTGTTTATCGGGAATAGAAAGCTATAATGCGGACAAAGTCCCAACGCACATACGAGCTACGTGGCGCGCGGTTCTCTGCCACGAACTCGTTGCTCGCTTGACTGCATGCAGAACAATTTGCGCGTCTGTCGGAGGATTTTAAATCTGAATTTAATTTTAAGTGAAATTCTTAATGGAATTGCGCTTATTTACCTGTACACCGCCTCAAAGGCCGCCACATGAGGGCCCGTCTAAGTATGCGCAGCCCAGTGCAGTTTTCTTACCTGGTAGTTTTCCCAGAAGTGGATATTCCCCCTCTTCTTATAGGTGTTCTTCTCACCTCTTTGAGGAATTCTTAGGACTTTTTGAATGTTTAAGAAATTCTTAGGACTTTTTGAATCTGTTTTGGGGCAGAGCTCCCTCAACGAAGCAGAAGTTTCCCCGTAGTCGCTGCAGCGTTCCAGCGGCCTTCGGAAACGTCTAGACAGTGACGTATGCACAACATCCTCCGGAAAAGTCTATACTACACTATAAATGTCTAAACTACACTTTATCTGCTGAAAGAGGCACATTAGTGTGTTTAGAATGAATAAGAGCTGAAACCTTTTCCCGTTTCCGTGCAAGAGTGCACACATGGTAAGCTTCCTGAAGTGGCAAGGAAGAGAGCCAAAGCCTTTCCTGAAAGACAAGAGCCTAGCCGCCTAGGCCTACAGAGGCGAATTCAATATGAACTTGGGCTTGGAGAGCCAATTGTGGCTGCAGGCTGGAAGTGGGTGAAGAAACTGAAGACAAGTGCAGCAGCAGTTGAGGACTCCAGAGGGTTCATCTTTAGTTCTGCTCCAAGTTCAAAAGATTCCTCGTGCAGCACATTCCTGTTGAGTGCAATTTTAAAGAAATGAGCTTCTTGAAGTGTTTATTGTTACTAGCTAGTGATAATAACCACTCCAAAAAGCTCATTCCTGCATGCTAAGTCTGATGTTCGCAGGAGCTCTTCTGCACGCTGCTGCGCCTGTATTTGTGCATGCATGTTAGATCTATTGAAGTTCGCGTTAGATTTCTTTTGCCTTTTTTGAGCTCCTTAAGTTGGTAAAAAGCTCTTAATGTGATCTCGAGTTGCATGCAGAAGAGCTGCGAGAGTTCTGTGACGAAGTTTGCAGCAGAATCTGAAAGTCTAGGTGAGAGCACTTCCAGCATTTCTGCTGCAGTTGCCCTAATTACAAATGAGTTAATTGCCTTTTGCATGCATAGTGAACACTAGTCAAGAAAGTGGAATTCAAACTTTCCTGTTTCTGCAAACAAGCTTGAGAAGAATGAGCCAGCGCTGCCACCACAGGCTGTTGCGCAGCAGCAAGCTTTGCAGAAGTCCCGCAGTTGTTGTAAAACGTATTCCCAAACTTTGCGAAAGTCCCGCAAGTGTTGCAAAATCTAAATTTGAATTCCGAACTCGGAACACAATGCCAGGCAGCCTACCGATGAGGAAAGCTGCCTGAGTCCATTCTGTTGTCCAGAGGCCAGCCCACCATGCCATGATCCTATCTGATACCATTCTGATACAGGGACCAAAACTAAGTGTTTTATTGCATGCAGCTGCTGAAAGTTCCTCGAAATTTACGAGAAAATGTATGCCTCCAGAGATCATTACAGTCAGCCTCCCTACTCAAAGATCCTCTTATACTCTGCCCTGACTGTGTTAAACTTCGGCAGTATATGAAGAAAACTGCAGAAATAAAAGTTTTAAACGGTGTCGGGAAGCATCAATTCAGACTACTGCGCAAAGTTGCATGTTTTGGCTCCTAACGGCTGGAGAGCAGCATCTGGTGGGGGCCTTAAGGATGCATGCATGCAGCAATACATGAAAGGGTATTCTTCATCAAGAATTGCAATCAGGCAAACAAGAGGAAAGTTGCAGCGGAAAGAAATCCATTTAAAGGCACCATGAAAGCTATTTGTTTCAATATCTCTGCGCAGCGCTGGCAGCGCGAGAGGGGAATGCCTGCCGCTGTTCTCTCGATACATTTTTGAAACACTGGCACCTAAAATGTATTCAAGTTGCACTAAATGGCAGTTTAGGAAGATGCAATCATCTTTATTCTGGCTTTTGCCTCTTGCACTGGGCAGAGCAACTGTTTTGAAGAAAGCTGAAATGATCATTTGCCTAGAAAATTCATAAACATTGTATCGTGCGAAGCTGATAGACTAGCATGCAGCTATTTGAAACGAGTTCTGATGGTAAATATGCATATTTGGAGTTAATGGAGCTTCGTATTATTTACACAGGATCTCTTGCCAGAAAGCTGCACTTGAAAGCTAGAGAAAAGGCTGCCACTTATTCCTGCCAGTCTTATCATTGGCAACCAGTTCTTTTTCCCTTTCTACAACATACGAAAGACACGCCATTTCATACATAAAATAAAATATAGGTAAAAGCCTTGAAGATGCCGTGTGCATGCGAGCACCCTGAATTCGCCTTGGTGTGGGGGCCCCCCCGGGGGGCCCCCCAGACATGTGGGGACTTCCGAGGAGGAAAGTTACCACAGGGTGACTCAGCACAACTCCACGAAGGAACTTTTGTTCTGGGGTACTGCAACAATATTAATTGGGTTGCGTGCGCCGTTCTTTGCGCTTTATGGGCTTCCAGAGGTGGTGACCATCAAGTTCAAAATCTGTTCTCACAGCGAGCCCGGGACTTCTGTCTACGGAACACGGGCACATCACTCTTCATCAATTGAAAATGCATAAAGATGGATGTGAACAAGATCGAGAAGGAAGCCTCCATTTCGATCTTTTTGCGAACTCTGCGGTTGCACGGGTATTCCGGGTACTCCTGCACGCTCAGAGGAGAGCCTACAGAGGGGCGGTGCCTTACGACATTTTCGACCCAATACCCAGCCCAAAATATCATCTAATTCTGTTTGCTGAGAAGAATCTTGAATTTAAAGCAATAAAATACCAACAAATCACTAAGTGACCTTCCTCTGCACGCTGGCAACGAAGAGGTAGGTGCCAGCCCACGGCTGCTCGATCCAAGCGAAGGGCGGACTCACTGCTTTCAGTTGATGGATAAACATTCAAAAATAAAGGCATGATGGATAAACATTCAAAAATAAAGGCATTTATGGAGTTGTCGTTCTATATTAACGAATTATGGCTCGCAGGGCCGCATGCCTGAGGTGCCCGTTGCAGGTGTGCAATGTTCAGCGCCTTCGTTCAGCCGTGTGCCTATGAAGATCCCTACTGCTGGCTGCGCCCTTGCACCAACTTAAAATTTAAACGGCTCAGACAAACTTTTAAATGACTCATAAACTTAAATTAAAGGCGAGGACATCTCAAGCGCCCCCAAAGAAACGCAGCAATTCCATTGAGAGTGGGTGAGTGTGCACGGGAGCGCGTGCAGCGCTGCGCCGAGTGCCACCTGGAAGCCGCTGGCTTTGCTGCAAATCTTACAAGCTCAATCCAGCCCCATAATTATATCTTTTAACCTACGCCATATATATCCAAGGTTACAAATATATTTAGCCCAGCCTATGTGGCTCTCAGCTTCATCTTCTTGCTCTCTTGCATGGGCCGTGCAGCTTGTGTAGGTTTGCTTGCGTGCCACTCTAGAGCTACCAGTTTAGCTGCGCAAATCTGTAAATGCTGCAGCACAATAAATAAAAGAACTAATGTGAATAAATAAAAGAACTAATGTGGTGCATTTTACTTGGATTCCACCGCTCGCGAGCTGTGGGCACAGCTGGGGAAGAGTCGCCCCATTGTTGTTATGAAACCATCTGCTTAAAAGTTAAAAAAACGCTTCTTCTACAATTTATAACTAAACCAAAAGTCTCTGATGCATAATATGCTGCTCGTTAAGCCCCAACGAACTCTGTGTGACCACTTTTCGAGAGCCTGGCGGCGGCGCTCGGGGCCCCCGCAGGCGACTGCAGCACGAAAATCCGCGAAAGTCTGCGAAAATGCCCCCACAGCGTTTCTGAGTTGATTTTTATTTGAAGTTAATATTATTATTATTATTTTTAGCGCGGCGGGGGCCCAAGTTCCCCCTGAGCTGCTGCCTGTTCGCTGTGGCCAACACCCTCCATAGTTAAGGCCCAGCCATTTCTCTGTGAAGCACTTCTGCATTTTTGCTGCTGCTGGCCCGCGCTGCTGCAGCCAGTGGTGTCCAGGGCCCGATTAGCCTTCTTCCAGCTGCACAGAAGTGCTCTTTGCTCGTTGGAAAACATTAATTGGAACTTTTTCAATAAATAAAAGTCCATTTGCCTTCACAGTCGAAGTCTCAGTGGCAGAAGCTGCAGCTTTCCCTCGGCTTGCCAGCCACTGGCCCAGTGCGGGCGCGCCTTGGCCGGGTCTCAGCAGCATTTCAGGCTTCTGCTAGTTCGACTGTTCTAATAAATGCAATAAAATGTTTTAAATATATTACAGCACTTTTCAAGACCTCACAGGGGGCTGTTCTGGGGATTCCTGCGAGAATCCCCAGACCCTAAACCCTAAACCCTAAACCCTAAACCCTAAACCCTGTTTAGCGTTTTCGAGAAATCTGCAAGCAGGCGTTTTTGGTTTGGGGTGTACCGACAAACAACAGTTGTGCGGAGAAGCTGAAAAAGTTCAAGTTGAGCAGAAGTGCAGAAAAGTGGAAATCTGCAATTTTCGCGTTTTTGCCTAAATTTTTCGGATTTTTTTTACTTTTTGAGTTAATTTTTCGGATTTTCTTTTTCTTTTTGAATTAGACTCTGCAGTTTTTGTTGTTTGCGTTGAAGCGCAGCAAAAGCCCTTCAAACGGTCCATTGCAAAGCAGCAAACCGCAAAAAGCCCACTCAATCGCCTGCATGCACGCAGTTCTCCAACACTGCTGCTGCCCCCATCCCCGTCCCTATGCACATCGAGACAACTCCAAAGCGGCCTTTTCGCCGCCGCAACTCCGGCAGCAAAGTGGCGATCTGCCGCGCGCCAGTGCAGCCCAGCGGGTGGCCCAACGCAATGGCGCCTCCTGCAGCAGCAGCAAAGCCCCCGCGCAGCTCCCCCTTTGCTGCAGCAGCAGCAGCAGCAGCAGCAGCAGCAGCAGCAGCAGCAGCGGTGGCGGGAGGGCAAGGCGTGGGCGGACCATTAGGGTTTAGTTTGTCGCGGGGGATGTTCAGCTTTTTAACGCAGTAGGCCACTTGGGAGGCAAAAGCTTCGTTCAACTCGAACACTGACACATCTTCCATGCTAATTCCCGCTTTCTCTGCAGCAGCAAGAACAGCAGCAAACAGCAGCAAACAGCAGCAAACAGCAGAGCCTGCTGCAGCTTCGAACGAGGAGCACAGGGGAGCAGCAGGACGCGGAAAGAAGCCGAGAGTACAGAGCAGCAGCAGCAACAGCAACAGCAGCAGCAGCAACAGCAGCAGCAGCAACAGCAACAGCAGCAGCAGCAGCAGCAGCAGCAACAGCAGCAGCAGCAGCAGCAGCAGCAACAGCAGCAGCAGCAGCAGCGCAGCAGCAGCGGGGCCCACGGAGCGCGCGGGGGATGGCGGCTGCGGGTCCCACGCCCATGACTTCGGGGTCAACGCCAGCAACAGCAAAAGACACAAAGCGAGCCAAAATTGGAAGATTAAAACGAATGGCAGCAGCTCGACGCGCCAGCAGCAACAGAGCCGCGCCGTCGCTCACTTGGCTGCTGTTCCCTGTACGTACACCCCAACGCAGCGATCGAAACGAAACTTGCAAAACAAAACTTTCAAAACAAAACTTTAAAAACATAACTTGAAAAACAAAACTTTCAAAACAAAACTTGCAAAACAAAACTTGCAAAACAAAATTTTCGAAAGAAAACTTTCAAAACTTTCAAAACAAAACTTTCAAAACAAAACTTGCAAAACAAAACTTTCAAAACAAAACTTGCAAAACAAAACTTTCAAAACAAAACTTGCAAAACAAAACTTGCAAAACAAAATTTTCAAACAAAACTTGCAAAACAAAACTTTTGAACAAAACTTTCGAAACAAAACTTGCAAAACAAAACTAGAACAAAACTTGCAAACAAAACTAAAACAAAACTTTAAAACAAAACTAAAACAAAACTTCAAAGAACTTTCGAAGAAAGCCTTCCAAGAGGAGTTGCGGGGAAGTGGACTTGCCAGCTGTTGTGCTGCCGTTTTTGTCGAAGGCCGGCGGCAGCTGCTGCAGCGCAGCAGCAGAAGTGTCGGGGCGGAGGCCGTCGTCTTTGTCGACAGTGAAGGCCACTTCGTTTCCAGCAGCATCTTTTCTCTGCAGCAAACAGACTTTTCAGTTTCTTCAGTTTTCAAAAGTGCAGACTTTTCAGTTTCTTTTTCAGTTTTCAAAAGTGCAGACTTTTCAGTTTTTTCAGTTTTTCAAAAGTGCAGACTTTTCAGTTTTTTCAGTTTTCAAAAGTGTAGACTTTTCAGTTTTTTTCAGTTCTTCAAAGTGCAGACTTTTCAGTTTTTCAGTTTTTCAAAAGTGCGGCCGCTTTCTGCGGAACTTGGTTTGTGACTGGGGAAGCTGCGGTGTACGTACACCTCGCGTAAGAAGCTGCGGTGTACGTACACCTCACCTGCACTGTCACCGGGACGATTTCTTCGTCGAAGCGGCCGGCGATTTGCGCAGCAAAAGCTTTTTTGTGGGACTCTGCAGCAATTGCGTCTTGTTCTTCTCGCGAGATCCCGAACCGCCGCGCCAGAGTCTGCAAACCAGCAGCAGCAGCAGCAGCAGCAGCAGCAGCAGCAGCAGCAGCAGCAGCAGCAGCAGGTGGGGCGCAGCTCGAGAGGCAGCAGAGCAGCAGCAGCACTCACGTCCGAAGTGGTCCCCATCGGCAGCAAACAGTTGCGGGCCTTCTCGTGAGAAAAAACTTCTTCGGAAACTTTTTCTGGATTGAAAACTGAAGTCATTTCGAAGTGCGTCATCGACTCCACTCCTCCCGCGAGGCCCACTTCGATGTTTCCGCATGCAATCGACGCTGCGAAGTGCAGCAGCAGCAGCAGCAGCAGCAGCAGCAGCAGCAGCAGCAGCAGCAGGTGCTGGGCTTTTCGCGCTTGAGCAGCAAAAGAAAACAAGACTGCTGCGGTTTCGCTGCTGCTGCAGTGGATGTACACCCCATTTCCAGCAGCCAGCGGGCAAGCCCCCGAGGCTCTTCATTTGCTGCAAACTGCTGCTGCTGCTGCTGCTGCTGCTGCTGCTGCTGCTGCTGCTGCTGCTGCTGCTGCTGCTGCTGCTGTTACCTGCAATTGCTGCTGCTGCTTGCAGCCCGCTGCTGCACTGCCTGTTGACTGTCTGCACTGAAGTGGTCTGCGGCAGCCCGCCCAGGAAAGCAGCAATGCGGGCCCCCAAAGCCCCGGCTCCTGGCTGCAGAACATTTCCTGAAAATAAAAATAAAAATAAAAATAAAAATAAAAATAAAAGTAAAAATAAAAATAAATAAAAAGAAATGATTTCCCAACTGCTGCGCGAGGCTGCAGCCCGGGCGCTGCCCAGCTGCTGCTGTACATACACCCGAAACGAGCAGCAAAGTTCGCGGCTTTTCGCCGCTTTTAAACGACAGAACGCAGCAAAGCCGCATGCACTGCCCCTGCTGCTGCAGCAGCAGCAGCAGCAGCAGCAGCAGCAGCAGCAGCAGCAGCAGCAGCAGCATTCGAAAGCCTTTCCTCACCAATGCAAACGTCTTCGATGAGCTTTGGGTCAATTTGGGTGCGCTTCAGCAGCGCCTCGAAAAGCACCTTCAAAAGGCTTTCGGGGAATTCATCTTTAAGTCCTAAAATGCAAAATCCAAAAAGTTGCAAATTTGCAAAATTCAAAAAGTTGCAAATTTGCAAAATCCAAAAAGTTGCAAATTTGCAAATTCAAAAAGTGGCAAAGAGAGATGCCCTCCTTCCCCCTGGGTTGCGCTTAACTAGTAAAAAAAAAGGTCTTTGGCCCACGGCTTAGCTGCTGCTGCAAGCCGGGCTCGTGTTCTGCTGCTGCTGCTTGACCCGGGGCTGCAGCAACTGCAGCAACTGCAGCAACTGCAGCAGCTGCAGCAGCTGCAGCAACTGCAGCAACTGCAGCAGCTGCAGCAACTGCAGCAACTGCAGCAGCTGCAGCAACTGCAGCAGCTGCTGCAGCAGCTGCAGCAGCTGCAGCAAACAGCAGAAGAGCCTTTAGCAGCCTCACCGCCCCTCTTCGCCTTCGTCAGCGGAGTGCGAATTGCGCAGCAAATGACGACGTCATCTGGCGAGCCGGAGCTGCAGCAAAGGAAGTGCTGAAAGTTGAAATTGAATTGCTGCTGCTGCTAATGGCATAATGCATGCAAAGAAGACAAAAGTGGAATAATTTGGAGACAAAAAGGTGTTGAATATTCCCAAGAAGAAGAACTCGGGACTAGAAGTTTCAGTCTTTCGCCGGACTCACCTCAGTGCTTGGGTTACTTGGTTTGAAATTGCCTGCAGCCGCTGCATCTTCTCCTTCTTCGGCTCTCCGAGCGCACAAGGCACTCTTCGCTCGCTCTGAAGTATTAAAACTCTAATTGTGACACTTTTTTTTCAGAAAGACACCCGAAGTTTCGCCGCGGGCTGCAGACAGAGAGGAAGCGGAGCACGGTCAAGAGAACCGCGCACTCGGCAGCTCATTCCACGCATGCGCTGCGGGGAGAAGAAGAGTTTTGGTCAATTTTGCCACACAATGTAGAAAACAAAAGGAAAAAGTGATGAAAAACGAAAAGGGAAGTTTCGCACAACGCCAGCGGCCAACTGACTCCGTGCAAACACGCGCGTCCGAGCAGTGGTCCAGGGTGTATCGACAGCGCGGCAGAATCCTCCCATGTGCTTTATAAAACCTCTTTTGGTGCTTTTAACTGTTACTTTTAATGCTAAAAATATGATTTTGAATTAAATTCGAGCACTGCATGCCTCCCACCACGGCAGCAGGTCGAGTGCAAATGCTGCTAGGTGTGCACATTTCGGCCCGCTGAGCGCTCGCGTTATCTGACAACTCTCCGCCTCAACTCCGCACCCTCCAGAGTGTGAAAAACCGAAATCTGAAAAGTGCGACGAACTTATTTAAGTTGCAGAGTTGCAATTTTGAAATTCGCAGGCAGCGCGGCGCTCAACTGCAGCGCAGCGCTGCGATCTGCTCCGTCGCCGCAGCTCTGGCAGCAACTGCTGCGCAAGAAACTCTCTTTTGGGGTATTCTACTTCACTCCAACCAGCTGTTCTAACTGGAAGACAGCGGCGGGAAGCAGCTGGAGAAGTCTCCGTGTCCCCGCTGCTGCAGCAGCAGCTCCGTTCGCCCTGCTGCTGGTGCAACGGCTCCGCGTGCGCTGCTGCTGCAGCAGCAGCAGCAGCAGCAGCTCCGCCGCTGCTGCTGGGCCCTACTCGCGGCCTGGGGAACTACGCAGAGGCGTGGGACTAGTGCTGCAGTGTGCTGCAGGTGAGCGGCAAAGAAAGAACGCGGGGGCCTCGACTTGGCCTTCAAATGTCAATACTGGGCCACGGCGCGAGTTGTGTTGAAGTGCTGGGAAAAGCGCAGCAGCAAGTGCTGCTGTGGCCCTGGAGGCGCCAGGGGCGAAGCGCTGGGCCGGAGGCCAGCAAAAAACTGAGACCAGAAAGCAACGAGGGCTCCCGCGCCCTCAGCAGCAGCAGCAGCAGCAGCAGCTGCTGCTGCTGCTGCTGCTGCTGCTGCGTCGGCAGATACAGCCAAAGCTGCGCAGCGGAAAAGTCCGGGGCGGGCCCGGCGCGCGGCCGCTGCGCAGCTGCGCCGCCTCCGCCGGCGCAGTCCTTTGTCTCAAATTAACAAGCGGGCCTTGGCGCTGCTGCTGCTGCTGCTGCTGCTGCTGCTGCTGCTGCTGCTGCTGCTGCTGCTGGTGGCTACTCCGCCTTGGGCTTCTCCTGCGCGGCCGCCGCTGCCGCCGGCGCCGCGGCAGCCGCCGCGGGTTCGGCGGGCTTCTGCTGCTGCTGCTGCTGCTGCTGCGGCTCCGCAGCAGCAGCAGCAGCAGCAGCAGCAGGCCCCCCCCGCCACTCGCTGACCCAGGCCCTGAGGGTCTCCAGCTCCGGCTCCAGCAGCAAATCGTTTATTACGTTAAGACGAGAGCTGCCCCGCAGCGAAGGGCCCAGCAAGTTTTTTTGCAAGTTCACCAGAGCCTGCCATGCGCCTAAGTCCGCAGCGTCGCGGGGGTGCTCGGGGGTGGCCCGCCACCACTCGCGGAGGGCCGTGTAGAGCTCCATGGTGAGTTCGTCCCAAGTTTGTTTGTTGACTCTGTTTTGGAAGACTTCTTCCTTGAGCCTGTCCATGAGGAAGGAGGCGAGGGCCAGCGCGTCGTCGCGGCCCAGGAGCTTGGCCATCTGCATGCAAAAGGGCAAAAAAAGGGTTATTTTGGGATTAATTTGGATTAATTTGGATTAATTTGGATTAATTTTGGGATTTTTCGCGTTTTTCGGCTAAGTCCGGCGGCTAGCCAGGCGCGGGGCAGACTCACCGCGTAGCGCAGCCGCCTCGCGGCCCGCGCGCCCCTCCGCCGCACCACCGCCGCGTAAAAGTCCTTCCAAAACTCACTGACAGGAACGCCCACAGACTCCTGGACTGCCTTTTTGACTGCAGCGTCTACGAGGCTGCTGCCTTGGGCCGCTGCGGGGGCGCAGCAGCAGTGCAGAGTGGCCAGCAGGCCTACTGCGCCCAGCACCAGCCGCATCGTGTCCGCCGAGCCGCTCGCGAGGAAGTTCAAAAGCAAAAGATCTTCTGCGCAAAACAAATTGCTGCTGCTGCTGCTGCTGCTGCTGCTGCTGCTGCTGCGCCGCGGCAGCTCCGCCCCAACGAGCCCTCCCGACTCACGTGCGTCTTGCTTGTGGGCCGCACCTTTCATGTGGGGATTGCGTTCTGGACTGCCCAGCGCGAGCCCCGCGCCCTTCTTCTCCAAACGCCGCTCATTACTTTAAATTTACTTTATTAAGTTTTTCTTTAACTTGTTCCCCCGAAATCGCCCTTTATTTCCCCCCCGCCTAACCCAAATCGCCCCGCGGACTCCCAGCACGCCGCCAGCGCCCGCACGCCTTCTTCGCCGGCCCCGCCGCCGCCCGACTCGCCACCTCCCGCCTCAGTTCGCCACACTTTGCAAACTGCTGCGAATTGCGCCTTTTTAAACTCGCTGGGCTTTAGTCGCCTCCGCGGATCTCTGCACGGCTCGCCTCGCCTCTCCCCTCGCGCCGCTGCTGCTCGCGCCAGTCTGCCCGACTCCTAACTTCAAAACTAGTTCACCACAGTCCCAAAATCCTCTAAACACACTAGCTCACTCAGAGGAGAACACGCTAGCTGTCTAGAACGGGGTAGGGCCGCGCGCTCCAGATTTGCTGGGCACGGCCTCACTCCGCAGAATCCGGGCGATACGAGAACAGAGCTAAGACTGCGCAAGGAACCCAACATTTCCTCTTTTTCCTGAGCCAGTTTTGGGCAGGGAACATTTTCTAGGGGAGTGTTGTTCGGAGAAATGCCCCAAAAGACTGGAAAAACTCCTGCTCGGGGATGGCATGGGCGCTCACTCTTGAAAGAAAGGCACGACGGCTGTCTCAAGCCATTTTGAGCCGTGTGTGTTCATAATCTTGCACGCCAATCCACAAAAATGACTTTGGGATGGCTTGTGCACCAGAGAGGAACCCAGTTATGCACGGATCAGTCGGGTATCCGGGACCTGTAGAGCAGTCTCGAAAAGAGTAGCAGGAAAGCAGTTCACTCTTTTTGCCGTCTCGACTCTCACCTTTTGTTGCAGAGATACGTATTTCAGCGTTTTGCCGTTCGTTTATAGCCTTTTCGCCCGCCATCAAGCGGTTAACAGTAGTGCATCCTGAGGAGCTTCGGAAGATAGCTATTCAGCAGCGCTTATCAGTGTGAAAGAACTTATACTGTGCCCAGCAAGTGGGCCTCATCACCCGCAAAATCACCACCCGCAAAATCTATTAGTGGAGCTACGCACGACATGCGAGTCAAATCCAGCACAGGGTCTGTCTTTTGAAGACCCTCATACGTCACCGTTGCAACAGAAGCTCTCTGCATGCGGTCTTTGCTAGATTGAAGACCAAATTGATTGCCTACTTAGTAAGCCTCCCGCTTCCTGTGTGCGGGAAGAAGCCACAACAGCCTGTGCAGCCTCCTGTATACGCGTCTGCCAGATGCTGTCTCCCAGATATTCTTGCAGCCCTCCTGCAATATATAAGCAAAGGGCCTCATCAGATATTGCATTGAATGCGCCTATGGCCCTTTTGAGTTGGCTCGAGCTGGCGGCAGACGATGCCACAAAGCCGAGAAACCTGTTTGCTAAACGGGTTTAATGGTGGCCAGTGCCCCTTTCTCTTGCACCTCTTAGTAAAGAGCTTTTGATTCTGGCCCTAAGCAGCGCATGCAAAAGCCATTGCTGTTTGTGCCCGCTATGCACTTGTGCTGTATTTAATGCTTTTTGTATCTTTATAGTAGAAAGTGTTTAGAGTTCGTAACAACAGAACTGGAGCAACGACAAGTGGCGCGGTGGACTCTGTTTCCTGTAAAGGTGCCTCGTGCCAAAGGATTACTTTGCACTTCTCGCGTCCTCCTTTCCTGTTCCTTCTACCCAGTTATTTCACTAACTTATATCCTGATGCGGCATTGAATGCCCTGTAGAACTGCGGGTGCATCAGTTCTGTGGTGTCCTTGAGACATTTTCGCATTCAGTCTGCCCCTAAGTCCACAAAAAAGATCAGCACAATGCCTGTGGGTGGCTGCATCTGTGGTGTCCGTGAAATACATCCACTGCAGGGCGGCAACGACCATAAGGCAGCCACTAGCTGCGTTAGAACTTTTCGCGTTAAGTTCAGCCCCAAATTAGTGAAACTAATCACAACAAAGCCTACAAAGGTTCATGAAAGATTCCAGCGTTCCGTTTCAGAGGGTGGTGGCGGACCAGCAGCGCCCTATCCAAACACTCGGTCCTTCAAGCTTCCTGCTTGACTTCAGCGGACAATTGTTGAAGGACACTAATGTAGTAACTGGTAAGCGGCTGTGCTCTTCGCCGCAGAGCCGCTGGGGCGCGGCAGTGCAGCTGGGTGGCCGCGTCCGCTATGCGGCCAAGGCGGCTGCGCAGTCCCAGCGCCTGGTTAGCTTGCTAGGAGGTTTACTGAATTTTGGCTTTGTGCTGGCTGCGTAGACATCTCCGGTGCGGTCTCGCCGGCTAATAAATCTATTCCTGAAGCACAGTTCCCACTTCGCGGGCTAGCTTTCCATCTGTTTCCCAAGGCGCTTTCACGACGAGCTGCTGGCTTGAAGTATGAGCCATGCGTCGCGCCGCGTTACTCTGGAGCAGCAACTATGCGTAGTGCACCAATCCCAGTTTGTGCAGAAGCCCAATATACCGGCTAGTCTACAGTCTACTACACCACGAAGAACTATTGTAGTGTTGAAGTGACCAGCGCAAACATTTAAAGAAGCCGAATAGCTTAGTTCCTGGCCAAAATACTGCTAAGCACCAAAGTAGTGATAAACTGCTCAGTATATGAGCTCTCGGCCTTTCGAGAGCTCATCTCAACTCTAAGGGGGTTACCAGCACAAAAATTTGACCAAGTCCCAGAGCTCGCACAGTCTAGCCACCCTCGGAGCCATAACCGTCTAGAGTCTTCACCGTTTATCTGGACTGCAAGCAGTAGTGACCCGGTGTGGTGTGGACAAAAGTCTAAGCGCACACTTCTTTTCCTCGCTTCTCTCAGATTTGCACCGAAGGAGTTGGTGTGCAGAGTTTAGCGGCTAACGTTTAGATCATCTAGATGCCGCGCGAGGTGTTATCTGTCTAGCTATTCATGAGTTATAAGGCTTCTTTGCCTATTTACAGTCTGTATAGCCACTCCAGAGACGAATCGCCCTTTGGGAGTCGGATTAACGCGCCTGGCACCTATATTTGACTGGATACCATCTATACCCGATTCCAAGATTTGGTGTTACCATGGGGCACAAAAAGTCGTATTTCAGACCCTGTCAGGTATAATTTGTACGCGTAGTTGGTGCACCCTCTGCCGATGAATTCTTATAAATAATCCCCAGGCTATGGATGCTGGCACATAGAATCCGCAGCCTTTTTGCATGCCTGAGATTCAGGCGTCTCATGCCACATGAAATGCTTGAAGTTAAGCTGGTAGATTTTGTACAATCGCCACACAGCGGCAACTGTTGGCTCACAGAGTCAGGAAAGAATCGAACTTCGCGCTTGTAGAAGCATCTGTGGAGTTTTGACAGCTGGCTTCGGTGTCCTTCACTGAGCCTCGCAGTTATCAACAAATAACATGGCAGGCTCATTGGCCAGCCTCGCAGAGCCGGAGGCTAAGGTGAAACTAACATGCTGATGAAAAACACGCCAGAGGCAATAGCGAACCCAAGGAACTTGCAGCAGAGGGAGTCTCTGCCGCGGAGTTCAAACTTTGCTGCGGCTTCACAGCGGTAACTACAATTTGATATTCTTCACTTTAATAGCTATAAGGCACGGGATCCACTTGCAGCTCACTGTAAAACGCTTTGACAATAACTTTGTACTTTTTGAATCCATCTTGCACCTGGCTTGCGTAACGTGGGCAGCGGGGAAGAGCTGCACAGCGTGTCATGAAACAGCTGAAACTCCAATTCACGCAGTGTTAACATCGATTCGGAAAGTACAAGCCTAATCAAAAATGATAATCAGGGTCCGAGAGTGCTCGTCTCCATGAGGCGAAAACTCTCGCGGGTAGAACGCAAAAAGCGCTGCAGCGCTGTAAGCCGTTCGTCAATTTCGGAGAACACAGCGCGGCCTGCCGACACAGTTGCGGGTGTGCCTCCCTTCCCCGTGACAGTGGGCCCTGTACTAGGCTGCGAAACAGGCCCCTTAAGGATTGTGCTTGTGGCCGCTCCTTCAGCAGCAGCTTCAGCAGAAGACAGCATGCGGTGTGCAAACAGGCCAGTATCGGCCGCTTGTTTACTTAAGGGAAGCCGCAGCAAGGACGGAAGAGATGGCTCATCTGCCACTTGCGGCATTTCCGCTGATGTCGCGTCGTTTGAACTCGCGGCTGTCAACGCAGAATTCTCCTCAAGGGGCCCGCCGGGGTCCTCAGGGTTTATACGAAGGCTGTTATCTACTGTCTTGCTACAGAAGGCTCTTCTGGAACTAGTTGTGCTGCTTTCAATATCCCCAGGAACAGGAGGGGGCTCGGACCGTTCCAGCGGCCGCAGGCCATCTCCGCATGCAGAAGAGGCGGAAGACAAACATGCACTTGCCTGGCTCACCAATTTTTCCTTCAGGTTCTCGGCTGATCCCTGGCGCTTCAGCCGCTCATACTCCACTGCTGATAACACGACGAATGGCTGCTGCTGTTGCTGTTGTTGCTGCTGCTGCTGCTGTGGAATATGTTGGGTGCGGTCTGGCATTTGCTGGCAATGCTGAGAGCCAAAAGGCGGCAGCAGTGCATCTTCGTCACACTTCGCCTCAGCTGCGAACGGGCTTCTGTGTCTCATGCTGCATGCAGCTGCTGGCCTCACGGACCCCGGGACGCCTGGGGAGACCAAGCTGCGGGCTGTGTCCTGCCCAACAAGGCTTCGCATGCGGCAGCTGCCGCCATACCTTGGAAGAGTTCCTTCGGCCGGCGGGGGCGGGCCCGTTGTACTATGCAGCGAGCACTTTGCTGCGTCCCTTGCCAACGCTCTGTGGCAGCATCTGCAGGAAACAGTGTCACTTCTAGGGACACACGCAATAAGCTTTTGCAAACGCCGCTGCACTTCGCGCCACACACAGCAGCAGCAGCGGAAAGCTTACGCAGCAGCAGCAGCACTGTGTTGCTTCGTAGGCGCATAACTGTCGGCGGCCATCGTGTGGGGGAACCTTAAGTCCGTTGGAAGCTTTCTGGGTGACTGCTGCTGCCTTGAGTGCGTGTGAGGGCCCCTAGGGGCTGGAAAGCTGCTGCGAGCTGTCAGCTGCGCACTGGCAGCGCAGCCAAAATTCGTGGGGAAGCGCGGGCTGTGCCTGCTGCAGAAGCTGCTGTGATTGCTGCTGCAAGCCGAGCCGACGGAAATCGACCGCTGCCGTGCCCGAGACGAGGCTGTAGAGGCCATCAAAGATGCAGAAACTCCTAAAGCCGACCCAGACCGGCCAATATGGTTCCCCCCTACAGGCTGAGAGGGGCCCTCTTGCTGTGGCAAACTCCCGAGGCGCGACCTGCAGCAGTCACTCAGCAACAGGATGCAGCATTTCCCTTATCAGCAGCAGCTTCCTCTTTCTATCCAAACAGTTCTCACGCGAATTCTGCAGCGGAGCTTCGACGTATGACGGGCTATAAGGAAGAAAGCAAGGGCTCTGGAATCCTAAGAGCTCAGCCCAAGTGAGGCACAGCGATGACACTAATGTGCTAATTTGTTACCGCGGGGAGTGGCAGACGAGGTACGGAGAGTATGAGCGCCCCCTTCTAAGGGCCGCCTGGCGCGAAGGCAGGGGGCGGCTGCGCGTGGGAGAGGCTGACGGGGCTCGCGGGAGGACCCCGTGCCTGTCAGTGGGGGCCTGCGAATACAGAGGGGGCCCCGCTGCTCTTCCACACGGTACAGGGGCCGTAGGCCTGCCCCGAATTGGCTCTTTAAGTGGCTTCCCCGCAAGACGGCTGCTCCTCTCGGCGGCGACGGCGTCGTAGGAGGAGCAGCGAGAAGACGCAGAACGCAAAGCGGGAGAGAGAGCACCAGAGGAAGCCACCGACCTGCAGCAAACAGCCAGAGCACTAAATCTGTGGCCCTGTGGCCCTGTGTTTGGGCTTTCCGACTCCGGCTGCTGGGACCTTCTTACCTTCGAAGGCGGCAGCTGTTTGAACGCAGTTGAGCCTCTAATTCTCGAACCTGTACGACAGGAAAACCCCAACTGCAAACCAGGAAACTAAACCCTAAGCCTCTGGTCACAGTGCTTGCTGCAGTCTGCTGCTGTCTACTCCAGTCTAAGTGCGCCTCAGCAGAGCCTGGCGGAGGTGCTCCATCCAGCAACTCTCGCAAGGAGCAGAACTGTGAAATGCCCGGCAGCAAACACTTATCCATGCATGCAAGCGTGCGTACATGCGAACAAGGACGCAGGCTTGCAAGCAAGTTCATGAGCACACAAAAACATTCAGTAAATAAATATATTTCGTGTATGTGGGCGTATGGGTGTGTGTCTGTGCGCGCGCTTTGGCTGAGAGCCAGAAAGCGCCTACTCTCAACCTGAGTGCAGTTTCCACCCTCCTCATCTTATCGATTTCAGTTCTAAATCTGTGCATCTCCTTCGCCCGCAGTTGCCTCTCTGCCTGCAGTCTCTGTCTCGCCATGAATAGCTCACTCTGAAGCAACACAAGCACAAGGTCCTCCTCAGCTAAAGTGGGGGCCTTATTTCTATTCCTGGGGCCTCTGGCAGCTCCAAAGGCATCCCAAGGGCCCTGCCAGCCGTCAAAGGGTGCGCAGCAACAAAAAGCAGCAGCAGTCTTTGCTATACACGCGAGGCCCGTTTCTATCTGAACTTGAGCAGCTCTTGCTGGCTTTTGTTCTGAAGGAAACAGCCCCAAAAGGGGAGCCGAAGTGACCCCAGGCCTCACCTCCACTCTGTGCAGCTGCGCTGTGAGCCCTTGGGAGTCTGCGTAGGCGTCTCGGAAGGAAGGCGCGTGCAGCTCCTG
Organism: Eimeria necatrix; assembly: GCF_000499385.1. Taxonomy (NCBI): domain Eukaryota; phylum Apicomplexa; class Conoidasida; order Eucoccidiorida; family Eimeriidae; genus Eimeria; species Eimeria necatrix. The sequence continues at coordinate 74,119 of NW_013654545.1, forward strand.
TTCGCATGCAGCAGCAGCAGCAGCAGCAGCAACAGCAGCAGCAGTACCTGGTGCTGCAGCACTCCCCAAGCTGCTTCTGGCGCCCGATTTCTTGTAAGATAACTGAAATATGCCACTGAATATTACTGACAAAATGCAAAGAGGCACTGCCCTGCTGCCAGCTTACGTTTTGCCTTCTCGCCTCCGCCAGGGCTGCCTGCTGTTCTGCGACGAGGGCCCTGAGGCAGGCCAGCTCTGTTGCTGCTGCAGTTTCGGCTTCCACAGGGAGGCCGCGTGCTGCTGCTGCTGCTGCAGCTGTTGCTCCTGCTGCCAATGCTGCAGCAGCTTCGCTTGCTGCTGCGGCCTGACCCTTAACGTAGTGAGGCTGCACAGGACTTGGTTGGACCTCGCAGGGGAACTGCTGCTGCTGCTGCTGCTGCTGCTGCTGGCGGCTCCTCCCTACAGCTACGGGGGAGCCCATTGCAGGGGCCCCCAGGGGCTTGTCGCTCGCTGCAGCTGGTGAGGCTGCCAGCACGTGCTGCTGCTGCTGCTGCTGCTGATTCAGCTGCTGCTTCGTATTCGCCTGTTGCTGCAGCGCCGCGACATAGCTACGGCATGGGATGCCTATGGAAAGGGGGGAACGCGGTGTACGCTGCTGCTGCTGCTGCTGCTGCTGCTGCTGCTGCGCGGCTGCTGCGGAGGCAGCATGTCGGGTGCAGCTTCTGGACGGGTCTGGAATGTGCGCCGGCGAGGCAGCAGGAAGAGCTGCTGCTGCTGCTGCTGCTGCTGCTGCTGCTGCTGGGGCTGGAGCGGGGGCTGCTGCTGCTTTGTTCGTGAGCGCGAGCGGGTAGTGGACCTTCTTGCCCTCGACAGCCCGCGTCACTATGAAAAACAACTTGGGGTCTGCTGGGCCCACCTTGTGGGCCTCTTCGAGGGCTTCCTGCCCTTCGGCTCTGCGCTTGAGGGCCTCGAGGTCTGCTGCACTGCAGCAGGCGACACATGCAGGGGCCAAGCGATCAGCAGCAGCAGCAGCAGCAGCAGAAAGCGAAGGTGCAGCGGCGCAAGACTGCCAGCAGCAGAACTCGAGCAGCTGCAACAAATGGCTTTCAAATAAAAAACGGCAGAGAGATTGGCTATGCTTCTACTTATACTGGTCTGAAAGGTCTTCTCAGACTCAAAGGCTTGTTCGACCTGCTGCATGCAATGCGAACTGCTAACCTCCAGAGATTGAGATAAGCTCCTGCTGCTGCTGCACGATCCGAGGCGTGTCTTGTTCCTGCTGCTGCTGCTGAGTTTGCATCTTCCGCTGCTGCTTGCACGGCTCCCCGCAGCAGCTCCCAGAGAGCTTGGGGAGAAATGGGCGACCCCGTGCGGGCTGTGAGGCGCTGGAGGAAGGCCTCTGTGTACTCTCCTTCCCACCGCTGCGCTGGAGCCCCTTGCGTGGCTTCTGGGGAAACAGAAATGCGCATCAAGTGCTGTGAGCTGCGAGGGTCGGGCCGCCACGCAAGTTCCACCGTGTACTCTGTCTGAAATCAACAGCAGACACGGCAAGTTCTGGAAACAAGAGCGAAAACTTGGAGCCACGCGCCACAACCTTCACCTTTACTGAAATTTATGCATATCTTAGAAAGTATAACAAAAGAAGCGCCGCCTGCTAGAGATTTCTCGGTCTGTGCGGATGTTAACAGAACCACTGCCGACGAAACATGAAACATTCAGTGACGGGACTCCCGGCTGCCTTTACATGGGCCCCTTTGGCCGTTTCATGTCATGCTGGGAATCTCTTAAATAGGATAAGCTGCTTGCCTGCCTGAGCAGCACTTTGGCTGCCATACTGTTATCTCCTTGCGCCTCCCCCAGAGGTGGCCGCGGGCCCCTCAGCGCACCGTCTGCGCCTTTAGCCGTCATTTTGATGACCTCTGAAAAATAATGGAAGGATCAGAGCCCCCTTGGGGGCCCTGTAAAGCCGACGGGGAAGGAAGTGCTTGCAGCTGCGGTGGGTGGTTCAGGAAACACGTAGCGACCCTGATTTCAAGCCAGTTGAATCCGCTTCCGCTGCTACCCAGCGGGTACAGTTGAAAACTAGGACAGATCATAAGTATAATCCATCTATATAAACTAACCGCAAAGCTAATTATTGCCAGCAACCCTGGAAACAAAGAACGGGCTTGGGCCGGGGCCCCGTGGGACTGGAGGCGCACTGAGAAGTATCGGGCTCTGCCTTGACGCCTAGAATATCAAAACACCAATAGAAAAAATAATTGCCATAGCACTGACGACAAAATGAAGCTTCTAAAGAGCACGCAGCGATCTATCTCTGGGAGCGTTCACCTTGCAATTGCCAGGAGGGGCCCCTTCCTCCCATCAGAGCTTAAATAAATTTGTCTTCCTCGAGAAGTCTCAATTGAGCCTCGCAAACAGCACTTTTAATATTTAATATACTAATTAAAGTTGTGGATGCTGTGGATTTCATAATTATGCGGGTAAAAATCTCCACAGTGAGCTGCCTGCAGTAAAAGAACAACCATTTAGGGACATTTTCGGTCTTGCCCGGCCTAGTCTTCCCTACCAAAATGGAGCTCAGCGGATAATGCAGAATCCTCGGTTTTCTTTTCGTGCTGAAGGCTAGCAGAAGACCTAGCGACCAGGACCAGCGCAGCGTTACTCTTGTCTGTAATGCAGTGTAGTGGCCGAGCAGGCCTTAACTTCTTGTGTGTGTTTTTAAGGTGTTGACACCCTTTCAGCGTCACCTTACGCGCATGGGAGTGCCACGGCATGCAGCAAGATAAGCCAACCTTCCATCCGGCATAAAATCCTTTGCAGACTGGGTACAGTGCCCCGGGACATCCGGAGCTCGACAGACTAGAGAAACACACCAATCAAAGCAGCTGATCAAACACTCTGTGCTTTTCTTTAAAATAACTTATATTTATTTTTCTCGTCGAACTCCTGTTACGCACAAACTCTCTAGCAAGCTACGGCCACCTTGGCTCGCACAAGCCTCTCCTGTTTTGGCTACATAGGTTCTTACCTAGCATTTCGAACTTAAGGCATTGTCCATGCATAAGACCCGGTCTTGAATTCACCATGTTAGGAGAAATTTTTTAAGGGACACATTGTCTGTTTCTGGATGCTTCTCGCTCCCCCCTGTGGCCGTGCCACGCACTGCAGCTTCAGTTTCTCTCAGGATTAGCAATCGAGCTGCAGAGCACACTTCTAGTGATGTAAACTCAAAAGGCTAGCAAGGCGTGTCTGAACTGACCTTCGGTATAGTGGCAGGTGTTTGATGGGTGTAAAGAGAACCAACATGTGATGGCTCAATCTTTTTTCCGCTACTCGGTGTGAATGATGCCTATATGGCTTAACTCAAGTTAATGCTGACCTCAGCAACGCACAACTGCGCCAGCGCCCATTTAGTCGAGCCCTGGCTGAGCATGAGACAGCATGTTTGTGATGAGCGATACAAGGCCTTGTTGTGTTGTGGCAGCGTGGTCACCTTACTAGGCAGTGGCCGCTCCCCTCCAGCCACCCAGTGTGACTTCAGGTCCGTTCGCCTCCTAGCCCCTGACGTAGACCAAGTTCCGGGATGCACGCACAATATGCTGTAAACGTATGCGAAAAATTGGGGCAGGGCCGCTCAGTTTTGGTGAGAACTTCCTGTGAGGCCACCACTCAACGCCACCTACTCAGCGTGAAATATGTCATGAACAAAACAGCAACGAGTGATGTGCGGCCATTTTACTATCACTGTGATAGAATTTCATGATGCTACTCCTAAAAGCACTTGGCGGACAGTAGTTACGCTTCCCTACTGTACCCGAAATGATTATTAAGAGGTATGAGTGTCCCCAACGTGGACAGTTTCTGCCACAAGGGGATACAAGAGGAATGTTGCATTCTGCGGAAAGATCCTGCCCCTAAAGGTATAACGCCCCCAGAGAACTTGCGTACTCTTTAAAAATTCGAGGTGCCCTTGCGGCCGCTCATCAGTGTCAAAGTGTAGGTTGCGGGATACAAGGGAAAGGTGGGAATTCCGGAAACATTGAAAGTAGGAGGATCTATGCTAGAAAGAGACCCACCAGTTACCTTGGCTACGAAACAAATATTTAGCAGCTGCTGTTGCCAGTGGCAGAGCCTAGGCGCCTTAGAGTGGAGGGTTTGTGGCCGGTAGCTCTGAATGTCCCGCTGGCCTGTGAAGGGCATGCACTAGCAGTGAAACTAGCTACCAAAAGTAGTAAATGTAGCGTGCCTGTGTCGGCAGTGCGCCTTAGTCGCTAGATATGTCTTGGGTAATTGTCCAAGCATATGACGGGCTAGCATATCACTCCACCAGCTTCAACATGAAGATAGGAGGAATCAGCAATGCACCAGAAACGTACACAAAGGGCCTCAGATAGGTCAGTGTCCTCGGCCGATGTTGGCGAGGTAGTGCCCGAAAAGTTTGAAGTATGGAGCAGTACACGATACAGCCAAAGGGCAGTTACGTGCTCCACCCTGGAGGCCTTCACCGTAGTTTGAGTGGTGACCATGGTCGCGACTATCCTGCATTCGCACGGCGGCCAATGCGTAATGGAAATGCAAAAAGATACCATCTGGCTCACAGAATGAAATCCAACCTTTGCTGCTGCACAGAGGAAAATCAAAGTGTCACAATTTCCTGGCTACATCAGCTCACTAAGCCCGCGTGCGCTTACCAGTGCTGCTCCTCTGAGGGGTGTTGACGTCGGCTCAAGCAGCCTGCGCTTTTCAGTGAAATATTGGGTTTCTTCTAAGCCTTGATGGTGCTACGTGAACTGTTAGGAGTTTATTCAGGCCTTTAAACGCAACTTCAGCATCAAAGTTAACACAACGAGAAGGCGTGTGTAGCCTCTTTCCTCATGGATACCGAAGTTACACCAGTGCTGTTCCCAAAAGAACCCCCCAAATAGACCGGATAGCAATTCACTTCTTTCCCACTTTTCAGTTGACCTGACGTCTGAAACTGATCGCTTCTCAGTACTGTATCAACATGAAACAGGAAGAATATTTCCTGCTCTGATGTCTCATCTTGAAGCCTTGGGGCGTATACCCAGCTGTCGTGCACACATTGGTATGCGGGTTATGAAAATGTAGTTGTTGAGTTGGTTTATAAAATACAAGCACTGGAAGTTTTCAGCTAGTGAGTGTTAATTTGGCTAGATCAGAATTGCAAGGAGACAAGCTCCGTCTCTGTCTCTTGTGTCGTTTGGGGGCCTGGGGCTGTTCGCCGCTGCCTCTCTCTCCACCAGCTGTTATTTCTCGCTCTAACTGTCTGCCCCTCTCAAATTGCTTTTTCCTTTTAATTGCAATAACATATTGTATTTCCTTCCTGCGAGCACTCGGGTGTTGCTACAGCACAGAACCTAACACCTGTGAGGACGCCCCACTCCCATCGCACCGACTCACCTCTTCGCCCCCCGTAGGCTTTACTGTGTCGTTGAGCATTTAGGGTTAAAGTTTCATCCCTCCGAACTGTTTTTGTTTCCATGTATCAACTACTTCTGCGTACCGAAGGCTCCCGCTCCAGTGTTGTCTTTGTCTCTGGTTCTCTCCTATTTTTCCCGACGTTTGTATAGATCCTCCATAGTGGCTGTTCGCGTTTCTTCTTCTTTTCCACAACCTTACTTCCCTTTGCCAGGACTTTGTCTTTCAAGTAGGTTTGAAGGCAACGGTTTCGCGGTTTCTTGCCTGGGCCGCTGCTTGTCCTCAGTTTGTACATCTATTTCAATACAAGATGACGGGAATGGCACAGACGAACGTTGGGCCTCAGGGTCCACCCAGCCCCACCGCCGACGCCTCGGCGAAACAGGTGAGGCCCATTAGCAAAAGATTAGTCAAGTAATTGGTTTGGTAGAACTGCTTGGATTGTGTTACTAGCCACCACAATGAGCGTCAGTTACTTCATAACTCCTGAGTTGGGGAAATGGCGACCAAGCTAGAAAGTGGCCACAGAGGTGGCCGTGAGTAATTATTCGGCATTTTCTGCGTTCTGCTATCCTTCAGCTTTCCCGCCGCGCCTTCGTGCCCCCCTTGCCATCAGTTTTTTCCTCCGGAGCCGTGCATGCAGTGCAAGTGGATGGCGCTTCACTACTGAACGAACAAGACAAACAAATGAATGCACCGTTTCTCCTTTCACCGCAGGACGAGCAAATACTGCGCGGATTGTTTCCCCACACCATAGACACCCCATTTGTGCGCATCGAACCTGCCCATGCATCCCAATCATCCAACTCTAAGCCTTTGAACGTAGGCGTTGTGCTTAGTGGAGGGCAGGCTGCAGGAGGCCACAATGTGATATGCGGGGTGTATGACTACATACACAAGCTGAACCCTGAGTCAACTCTCTACGGGTTCCTTGGTGGACCCCACGGCGTCTACAGCGGCAACTACAAAGTACTTGATAAGAACACAATTGATAAGTACAGGAACATGGGGGGGTTTGATATGATCAAGAGCGGGAGGCACAAGATTGAGGAGGATTCACAAAAGCAAGCATCACTTGAGGTAAAACAGGCGAAAATTCCTGTTTCACCAGCCATTATCCACCTATGCTGTCGGTAGCTAATCATTTATCCACCTTTACATGTCTCTCAACACATTCATGCATTGGCTATTGTGGACGCGTAGAGCAGTGCATATCTCCACGCGAATACCTATGCAGACTTTGCTGGGAGTTCGTTACAAAATAAGGTGCTGTACGTAACTCCATTTTTCCATCTTATTCAGGTTTGCAAGAAACTGAATTTGGATGGCCTGGTTATAATTGGCGGAGATGATTCCAACACTAACGCTGCGATCTTATCTGAGTACTTCAAGTCGAAAGGGAGCAAGACAAAAGTGATTGGATGCCCCAAGACAATTGATGGAGACCTGAAAAACTACTACGTGGAGGTCTCTTTCGGCTTTGACACAGCATGCAGAGTGTACTCATGCGCAGTGGGGAACCTCATGATGCAGACGCTCACTCAAAGTCAGTTTTGCTCCTTCATTGATAAGCGATTTTCCATCTGGACTTCATATTGATTGCGAATGCTTGTATACATCCATGCGCGTTGGCGTTGGGGGGCGTGACTATGAGTATGCGTGTATAGTGCGTTGGTCATGAAACTCTGCAACAACGCGCATTATGCGGTCCTGTGCGTTCCCGTATGCTTGTGCGTGCTTTTGTGCTTATATTTGCTCAAGCATTTTTAATGTGTAACTGACTGTGGGGATGTGGAGATCCGCAAATGTTCGTTTGTGAAGTACTACTGTGAATGGAGCCTTCCATCAGTTTCATTGTGTCGTCTGATGGTGTGTTATCGTCCCATATCATATTTACCTTTCATCAGGCCTTTCCCTTGTTTGTCCTGATTTTGGTTTCTCCTTGTTCCGCAGAAAATGTGTACCAGTTTGTGCGTCTCATGGGCCGTAGCGCCTCTCTTCTTACCTTGGAGTGCGCACTGCGTTGCCACCCGAACATGACATTTGTGGGCGAGGAAGTACAGGCGAAAAAGCAGTCCCTGAAGGCGCTAGTAGCAATGACTGCAGATCTGGTTGAGGCACGCGCAAAGCTGGGGAAGCATTACGGTGTTATTTTGCTTCCGGAGGGGCTCATTGAATTCATTCCGGAGGTGAGGAGGATATTCGCTGTGTAGTGGATTTATATATATATGTATATATACGTAGACACACGGAAGTCAGCCCTTCTGTCGAGGTATGTCTATTGAAGCATGAACAATTAGGTGTTCGATGTGCGCCGGATTACCATACGCGTTCAGGTTGGGGTGCTGATCGGAGAAATTAATAACATTGTCGCCGCTGGCGAGTTCGACAGAGCGAAATTGACTGCAGCAAGTCGAGAAGTGCTTGATATGCTGCCTCAGCATACACAGCAGCAGTTGCTGCTCGACAGAGATCCCCATGGAAACGTGCAGGTAAGAGTTTGCAGCCGCGTGCAAACGAGGCTTGATATAAGTTCAGTTCAACTTGTCGGGTTATGCCACGATTTGATTATCGTCTTCACCCATGTTCAATTTGGATTGCCTTTGTTGTATGCACAATTTGTCTGGTTTTGAACTTATGCGCATTTCGCAGGTAGCGCTGATCCACACTGAGCAGTTGCTTCTGGAGTTGACTACCGAAGAGCTCCACCGGAGAGGCTTTAAGCACCCCTTCTATGGGCGGTGCACTTACCTGGGGTTCGTCACTTCAAGTTTCTATTCTGCCTCCAAATACATACTCATATTGGGCTTGTTTGTACTTTCTCCTGGTATCCGCAGGCCCTTATGACTTTATGTTTCTGGCTTTGCTATTTTACAGATATGAGGGCCGCAGCGGCTTCCCCAGTGATTTCGATGCGACGTATTGCTACGGCCTGGGCAATGTGGCGGGGGCTCTCATTCAGAACGGGGTACGTGTGGAAGCAGAAAACGAACTAATTAATTTAACCCCAGAAGGGCAAACCTAGAGATATGGGGATGTTGTGCTGTTATCCATGCGGGCAGATATAGGTATGGCTCTGTGAATTATGTGCTTCATTGAAATGTTCTAAAGGGCGGATGCTGTTTTTGGCTGTCCTTCGTTCATGCGCCTAATTTGCGACTGGCTTGCCGGCGGCGCAGGTAACAAGCTGCATGGCTGTGCTTAAGGGTATGAGCAGCAGCAGCGATGTGAGCACCTGGGTGCCTGCTGGCGTGCCTCTGACAAAGATGATGAATCTAGAAAATAGGAAAGGGAAGACGAATGTTCCCGTCATCAAGAAGTTCCTTGTAGACATAGAAAAGCCCCTTTTCAAAGCTTTTGAGCAGGTATTGAGGAACACGATGAGCTGGGTTTCTTTTTAAAGTGATAATTGTAGATCAACGAAGCGTTGTTTGGGGAAAGCGTAGATCAGTTATACAAACTGAACAGGAAACAAAGATTGCATCATATGCACAGGTTGTATGATGCAGCGTTGAACTCATTCGAGGGATGAAACTTAAACGAGAACTGGCGCAGTACTCACAATATACGAACTCCTGCAGATTCAACCGACGTTTTGTCCGTTTTGTCTGTTTCAGGTCAGAGAGGCATGGAAGTTGCTTGACGCGTACTTGGTGCCCGGGCCGATGCAGCTGAATGGTGAAGAGCTGCAGCTGCCATATACATTGACAGGCCCTCCTCCGCTTGAGACGCTGCTGCCAGCAACGGCAGCAGCAGCATATAAGGACAGCGCGCTCCTGCAGCAGCAAGGGTACAGACACTATTTCAGCCTGTTGCAGCACTTGCGCTCCCCGCTTCAGCAGTCGAGGCAGAAGTCTTCCATTGAGGTGCCTCAAGGCCTGCTGCAGGCAGGGGTAGTCCTCCAACCCACCGGTGTCAGGGAGCTACTGTCGTCGCATCACCAGCAGCATGTCAAGCAGCTGTTCCCCAAAACAGCAGCAACACAGGGAGGATTGTACACTGCTGCTGCCGGTACACCTGAAAAGAGAAGGGTTGGCATCATCCTTGCGGGAGAGTCAACTCCCGGTCTGTCGAATGTTTTGCTCGGCATTATTGAAAAGTAAGAGCACTGCTACTACTGTCCGCGTACTGTCTGTTTGGGTGTATACATCCATTTGTGCGTGTTTTCGCACATGTATTCCTCAAGCCTTTAGATGTTAGTTGGCTGCATTTGTGTATGGTGACGGGTTTCAGCTCGACGCTGTGCCCATTTGCCGTTCTTCGTTTCGTTCCTTTTTGCTTCTCTTGCGCAGAGTAACTGCAGCCGGAGGCGAGGTGATGGGCATCTTGGGCGACGGTAGCTTTACCAACTTGTCTCAGATGAGAAATGACATAGAAATGCAGAAGAATCAAAATGCTTTCCCCTTCCTGGGTCGCACTGTGCTGGAGGAACAGCAGCTGCTGGCTCCGGTGAGGTTTCCTAAGTTCGTGCTGCCAAATTGCAAAAATAATATTACAGGTGTCCATCTGCTTCTTGAGGAAAGTGCAATGAATTGTGACTCTGGCTTTTTCGTTTTTTTATGTGCTTCTCGCCTTCTCGGCTGAGATGGGCTAGCACAAATTGTGCACAGCTCTGCGCTTAGAGCTTTGGTGCATTGACATGTATAATTGTAGTAGCAATTGTTTTGCTTTTTCTTCGCGTTTTTTGCAGTCTCAAGCGCCTGTATGTTGTCCTGGTTGTGGTTGTGGACATTTGTTTACAAAATTTTCCCAATGGGGGCTCTGTGTCTTTTTTTCAGGGGGGCGCGTTGGGTTCACCTGCGAACCTTGACGTTTTGGTGGTACTGCGTGGGACCTTTAGCGGTTGCGCTTCTCTGGCTGAGCGCTTGGCGGAACGGGGTGACAGATGCACCGTGCTGAATGTGTGCGGTGACAGCGACTTCTGCCTGTCTGATCCTTCGAGTTTCATGGATGCAATGGAACAGATATCTGGATCTGCTATTACCTTCACTGATCAGCAGAACGATCAGACGATCGCTTGCGAAAACACACGCAAGCTCATCAGAGATGCAGCGGGAGCACTTGCGCTAGGATTTGATACGCAGACCAAGGCGGCCGCTGAACTTGTCGGTGGGTTCTAAGCTAAACCGAAATCGCGCACTTCCAAGTGAATCTGGATCGAATATACGGTGCCAAAGTTCTAATGAATGCACGCGACTGAGTACTGATTACCTGGCTACTGTGGGCATTCGTGAAGAGTGAAGCTGACGTGATATCTTGTGCTCTCCCGCTTCGTTATATAAAACCTTGAACCATCGGTCCCTGCACATAAGATGCACAACGGGCGGTGGAGATAGTCTGAATTTTTAAGTTGGGCTTAGCAATGGCTCCTGATGAATCTTTCCATATTCACAGGAAACTTGATGACGGACAGCAACAGCGCGGCAAAATACTTCTACTTCTGCAAAGTGGGGGGTGGAAGAGGAGCAGAGGCTGAGGTGGCGATGCAGACACATCCGAACATGGCTCTGATTTCGACTCTATATGCGGACAGCCAGCCTGTACAGATTGCAGAGGTAAGTATCATAATGGTGTGCTTTAACGGCTAAGAACTGTGCATTTGAGGCCAGCTTAGTGCACATTTCAATTGCATCTGCAGAAACGCCGGTCAAGGGTGTGGGGAGGTTACGTCAGAATTTGGCGAATCAGTCTATGTACATCTTTGCTGTACAGTTGCTTTATTTTTACTGAATATAGAGTGCACTTCAAACGTGCTGCAGTGGACAGGGGTTCCCTGCCATGTGCGCTGTTGCTCCTCCTACGGAACATAGTGATTGCATGTGAAGCAATATTTGTTTACGCTACGGTGCACAATGCATTCAGTTTCCTGCAGACGTAATTACCTACGACACAATGAGAGCTGCTCGACGTTTGTCTTGTTAGTGTATTCCGTCACTGCTGTCTGTATTTTCGGTCGGGTCGTGCAAACTATCTCTTTGGCCATTCCCTATATATTTTTTTGCCGCTTTTCTTCTTCCTGTCCTCTCTGCACCAGCAAATCGCGGACTGCGTGGCGGCTCGTTGCGCTCAAAAGAAGAACTTTGGCGTTTTGCTTTTGAACGAAGATTTGTTCATTACCAACAAGGCTGTGAGTTAACGAGAATACATGTAACTAGCGCTATCCGCTGGGTCGATTTAGTCGACACAGCGTTCAAACTTAATGGCCACTGGAGTTTCAATGATTTTGGTGCCTGCATTATTGTGACGGTGACCCAAGAACTGCCTCTCGGCGTGCCTGGATACTGCAGTCCGCATTTAACTGAAAATAATGCCCAGATTTTTTCCGCATCGGATCATTAGAAGACAGTGGGTATCATACAGGAGCGGTTGGACTTTTTTCGTTTGTTTGGTGTCTACAGCTCCGCTCTGTCGCCGTAGCTTTGGCCGGTAACAAGGGTAATCCATTAGCCCTTTCGGGCGCTGATCATGCCGTCTTCACCTCGATTCCGAAATCTTTCCAACAAAAGTTGGTGCAGATCTTCGGCACCCCGGGCAATTTCCCCTTGAAGGCCGCTAGCTTCCCCTTGCATGACTGTTTGGCTACAATGGTAAGAGGCAGACAGGCTGAATGGCTGTAATGCAGGGTCATTTTACAGGAGGTGAAACTGACACGCTTTGTTCCAGTGGCGTGCATATCTGTATATAGAACATGTATGGATGCACGAGACGTGCGCGGACAGCGGAGCGGCCGCAGCAGCGCTTATGGCTCAACAATGTGAATATGTGGGTCAGCAAAGGAGTTACGATTTGTATAAGAGAATGTGCTCATGCTCAACTGATTGAGACCGTCGATTTGATCTCCTGCAGGTTGCCAACGTGTTGAAAGAAAGGAAAGCCGCCGGCAAGTTTAGCGGGAGTTTCGCTCCTATCTGCTTCGACCTCTCGGACCAGGTATCCTCCCGTAAATACAAATTTGTGTGGACTAACGAATTGTCCGGATATATGCCAGTCGTAATTTAATGAGCGGGCTAAATTTGAGCTGTATATTTATTCCATTCGATTTATGTTGAAAGCCCCTCAGGAAGTCAGGAGCTCTCTGAGCGCGTTCCATATTTCCCTGTTATCAAGTTTGTTGCTGTTGCTCAGCCACCGACGCGGCTGTTTTGTCTACCTTCACCTTGTTTCCTTGTTTGCAGTGGCACATTTGCTTATGTTTCTTTTTCTGGCGCAGGTCCGCGGATCCTTCCCTTCCGCGTATGACTGTAGCGTGGGCTACACACTGGGGCTGCTGTCCGGCATGCTAGCTGTGTCTCCCGCTCTGCAAAAGTTACCAAGTGCTGCTGTCTTAATTAGTAACCCTACCTCAACTGTCACTTCCTTATCTCCGGTGGTGGTGCCGCTTCCGGTGGCGGCGATGGCATGCGGACTGAAACCCAGCAGCGGCGCTACTGGTGCACGCAGAGGTCTTGCAGCAGCTGCTGCTGCTGGTGCCTTCGACATTCAGTTGCACACCCCCACCCAGAATGCCGCGGCTGCAGCTGTTAGCATGCAGCTGCAGCAGCAGGAGTTCCTACTTAAAGACACATACCTCAACAGCGGCCCCATTCAGTTCCATTCTGTGCCGGGCGCAGCGGATGCGGACAGGGAGTGCAACTTCCTGCTCAGCAAAAGCCTCTAAATTGACGCAGGAAAAAGCTGCCGATCCAATTTATTACTATTTGAACAAAATGTGAAATCAACGAGACGATGAGGTGGGCAGTAGTGACTGTTCTGAGTTGCGCACTGACACCTGACTGGTCTTGGGACCAGTTTGACTTGTTTTGTCATTTTTGTAGTCCCTCCCAAGTCGGGGTGTACGTTACTGAGAAATAACAATTTAAATCGTTAAGATCTATTCTTTTTGTTTTCTGGGCTACCTACAAGCGCTACAGTGGACAAATGGTAGGCGAATAGAAGCTAGGCGCTTCCCAACGAAGTACTCTGCGGGCTTCGTTTCAGGTAGATATGGCGTTTACTGATTGCATTTCAAAGGGTTTAGTGAGTCCTCTTATGTTCAAGGCTCGTTTCGTCAACCAAATTCCGTGGATTTTGCCCCCGTTCTCCCTTTGTGGCTCCAGGGGGAGGGGTGGATGGCGGCGCATAGACACACTTTACCTCCTCACGATTGCTTAGTTTCTTCATTGCTACAAGAATCAGAACTCTTATGAACGTGATATGGAACTAGATACCTTAGAAACAGAAGGCGGGACGCGTTGCCCTCACTGGTCTTCTAGCTTGCGCGCAAGGCAAACACCATCGGTTAAGGGCACGGAAGTAGAGGATCACCTATTACTGTTCGCCTATTCTACAACGCATATAAATTAAATTTTTGTCCGGAAGATTATATTTCATAAATGAAAAGGTCGCGGGAAGACAAGTTGGCATTGAACACCCCAGCCTGTGGGTTCACAACCAGGCCGTGCATTGCAATCCTCTCGAAAAAATTTGCATGGAGGCCAAAAATGCAAAAATTTTGCACAATTTGGTCACTCAACATGTTATGATGGCCAACTGAGTCATTTTTTCACTGGAACCAGCCGAAGCCAGCCAGAAGGACCGCTGCCAAAAGGACCGCTGCCGTGCACCGAGCGGAAACCATTGCCTCCCCGCTCCAGCTAGCCGCCCCTTGGGGGGTCAGGACACAAAAGGCTCCGGACTTCTGCGTCATTCACTTTCTATTTGTTTACTTCTTAGACGCCCACGGCACATATACGGACTCTGTGGCACAGTAGAATGTGTACTTTCTCCTGTTTTTCCCAACTGTGCCTCAGAGGGGGCGATCTTGTCTGTCTAGTTCGATTGTGCACACTGCGCACAGCTGCAGTTCTGCTTATTAGAGTAGGTGGTTGAGATTTATTTATGAATGAACTGTTCATTCCACCTTCAATTTGTCTTTGAATATCATTTGTAATTACCCACAAACCAACAACTGAGCTCGGGAGCGATGCCTGTCTTTGCTAGCATGGCGTGCCGAGCAATTTTACTCTGGAGCAACGGAGGGTCAAACAGCTTCATGTGACCCGGGGAAAGGTCTTAAGCTGCTAAAACCTATTAATTGTTTCTTTATGTATCTTCTTTTGTCCGTGTTTTTGCCCTAGAAGGACTCGTACCCCACCCCTATGTCCACCAAACCACAGGAGATCCCGAAGATGGCTTCTTTGCTCTACGGCAGCGCATAGACATGAGCAACGCTTCCAGCTGGTCCACCTGGTCTTTATTCCTTTAAGTAGTGCTTCCTTGGCCGCGCTTGTGCCCTTTGTTTCCATGCGCTTTAGACATACGTCCGCATTTTGCGCGTGCGTTTTTGCCCTTCTCTGGAGTTCACTGCTTATTGTGTCCCCCCAAGAGCAGTCTTCTCTCTGAATGAGTCAGGATACCTCAGCATACGTATAGAGCAGCGAGTGCTTGCTCGGCGCCTTGCCTATTATCTCGCTAAGGAAGGACGAGCGCCCTGCAACACCGCAGCTGGGCCTTTCGCTCCCCGCAGCACCGCCAGGGGTAGTGACAGCAGCATTAACAGCAGCAATAGTGGGATCTGCTGCCGCCTGCAGCTATAGGATTCTGTCCCATTTCAGCCCGTCGCTCCCTGACTATTTGTTTTGTAGGACCCGCGGCCTCTTGATACCATTTTATTATTTCGGATCGTCTTTTGTTTTAGGTGTTTTTGGACCAGGCCTTCCTCTGGTTCTTCTTTTTTTTTCGCTAATCTTCCCCAGTGATGCCATCCAACGCTTCTAGGACGGCTTCTGCCGTTTCTTCTTTTTGGCCTATGTCTTCTGCGTGGCGCTCCTGCGCCCTCCATAGCAACAACGACAGGAGCATAGCTAGTGATTGTAGCATGTGTTCTGGGGATAACAGGAGGGAGGCACAAGTCCCTCGTCTGAATCCTCAAACCCTACGTCTCGAGGAACTCTTCCAGGCAGTTACGAGTGCTTCTCTTACTGTCCCCCCGCAAACCCAACTGCGCATCAACCAGAACGCGCCTGAGCAGACCCAGCAGCAAAAGTCGCAAACGCAACCTCGGCGAGTGCAAAACATGTCTATTGAAGGCGTGATGCAGGACAGCCCCGCAAGTGATTTGCTGAGGGCTCCTTTAGATAGGGTAGAATGCCTTGAGCGGGTCGTTGAGGACAGAATCAGCAGCTGCAACAAGAGCAAAAAAATCGAGCAGCAGCAGTTACTGCAGCGCCCGTTTCCGCAGTGCTTCCCTCACCAGGAACAAGTGCAGCAAAGGCAACAGCCCCCACTGCAGTTGCAGCAGAGGCCCCCTGAACTCGACTTGGCATCTCATGTAGGCTTTTCCGGCCAGCAAAAGCAGCAGCAGAAAGAACAGCAGAGTGAGCAGCAGCTGCCGGCCGCGCCCTTGCCAATGCAGCAGCAGCAGACTTTAGATGCGCATACCCGTGCCCAGCTGCAGCTGCAGTTGCAGCTACAGCTCCAGCAGCAGCAGCAGCCGGTTGAGGAAGACCGTGAGCACAAGCAGCAGAAGCAAGACAGTCAGCTGCTGGTTTCAAATCTGCCCTCTTTGCCACCTGTGCCCTTAACGGGGACCATCCTAGCAGATCGGCGGATCATATTTTACCGCACACAGATGTGTCCCCACGCGGCTCGGGGTCAGTGCAAGCTGGGTAGCAGCTGCCGCTTCGCACATAAGAGGGAAGAGCTCAGGCCCCCTCCTAGACTTGATAAGACAAGGATTTGCGCATTTATCAAGGCTGGTCTGCGATGCGCAAGAGGTGAGGTTACAAGGAGTCCAGCTAGCTGGGTAGCTAAAGACGGAAGATTTGTAGCCAGTGAGGTAACGAGCTCGCAAGTTAGTCGTCAGCGCTCCAACTACCCAACCAACTATCGGGCTTTAGTAAACATCTTATTTTTAGGCACTATGCATCACACTTACTTACTGTGTACAACATAAACGCTACACAGCACACTAGTCCTTACCTAAGCAGGGAGCTTCAAGCAGTAGGGAGGCTTGACGCCTGTTTGACTGTGTGCACTGCTGGTAAGGCTCGGAGAATGATGATTAGCACCAGAACTGGATTGCAGTTACACATTACGTGCTGTGCTGATTTGTACTAACACCGATGGTGTAGTTGTACTTCCACGCCTTTACTGGCTGTCCGACTTTTTGTGCTTCACGTTGCAGGCCCTGCCTGCTCGTTTGCGCACAGCCGCGACGAGTTGCGCTTCACTGCTGCATTCTTTAAGACGAACATTTGTCGTAGCTGGATGTCTGGCCGCTGCCTCCACTCGGATACGTGCAATCATGCACATGGGATTCAGGAGCTGCTATTTTTTAGGACCCTGGCGGTGCAAACAGGAGCCAGAGACTTTGTCAAAGAGAAAGGAAGGAACGAAGCGGATGCTGCGGCTGCCGCAGATAGTGCTGCAGCAGCAGCGGCGGCTACGCATAGAGGGGTCGACAAACATCAACACCACCAGAAACACCAACAGCAGCAGCAACTGCAGCAAGAGCAGCAGAGAGAACCAGCACAAGGGGCAGAGGCAAACTGGAATAATGGCAATGAAGTTAGCGCAGCAACGGCGTTGCTGCAGGGAGAAACTGGCTACATGCAAAAGAACGGCAAAGCGCTTACGCAGCACCAAAAGCAGCAACAGCAGCCGCAACAGAAGCAGCCACAGTCGCAGCAGCTGCAGCCCTACCATACTTTGGAGAATCTACCAAAAAAGCTACTAGAAGCCTTACAGCAAAGCCTGCAGCAGCACCAGCTGCCAGCAGATCCCCTCACCAAGTCATTTGTGCAGTTGGTTTCATCTGAGCCGAATCAGTGGCATGCTGCAGCTGTGCCAGCAACAGCAGCTGCTGCTGTAGCTGCACGTGCCACTGCAACGACGCCCGCTTGTAAAGGCATGGAGACGAAACGCCTCAAGCGAGGTCGAGGAAAGACAAAGAAGGGAACACTCAGGCAACGAAAGGAACAGCAGGGAGTTCCAAGGCTGCCACTTTCTCCAGTGTCTATGCAGCGTGACAGGCATCCGAAGACACAGCAGAGACAAGAGCAGCTTGAGCAACAGGGACAGCAAGGGAGCGAGCAAACTAACCCAGTAGCTGCTGCTCTGATGCGGATGTTGCGGGCCTCAGATGAGACACTAGTTGGCCCCAGTGATGGCGAAGCGATAATGGCTGCCACCAAGCAGCAGCAGCAGCAGCAGCTGCTGCTGCTCTTCGCACAGCAACATAAGATAAGCGAGGACTTGCTCTCCCAAGTGTCGCTTTACGGAGAACCGAGATGCGGCTTCAAAGCAGGGAAAGAGTCCCACAAGGTACCTTCGCAGGTGCTCCCAAAGTATGCCTTCAACGAGCCAGCCAAGGGCTCACCTAGGGCTGTGGTGCGCCCTGTGGGAGAAGGCAGATACTGGGACCTAGAAAGCACTGACAGCACGGAGACTGTCAGCAGTACGACACACACGCCGGGAGAGACTAGCAGGGTTAGCAGTAAAGAACAGCTTGTAGTAGATAGCCGGGAAGATTGGAGCGATCTCAACCCGTCGCAGCCACAGCTGCAGCAACTGCAGCACCGCAAGTGCTCGGGCGTGTTGTCTCCGTTCGACTACGCTGATATATTAACAAATGTGAAGGAGCTAAAGCAGCTGAGGAGCGGCTCAGCAGCAGCTTTTGATCGCGAAGGAGGACGCCTCAGCTCTTTACCTTGCTTTTCCCGTCGTGAAGATGATAGTTTCAAAGATATGATGTAAGATTGGGAGACAGGGAACCCTCGAATGGCGCTCTAGGATGCACTACGCACCCAAAGAGGCTGCGTAGCGGCTGGCGGCGGTTTGAGAGGGAGCGAAGAGAGAATACAAGCTCTTCTTGTACCTGTTTGCACAAGCTGCTTCAAAATATTTTTTGCTGTGGTTCCGTTTGCTTGTTTGTCTATGTAGCCGCCGTTCTATGTTCACGCTAGGGGAGTGGATACGAACAAGCATTCAGAGGGTGCACACGGCTTCTTATTTGATCTTTAATTCTTTGTGATTTTACTGGTGATGTTGCATTTTCGCATACTGTGCGATCCGTAGTGGCTGTAAGCCGGTGTTTGTATTCACGCACATCAGCCTTCAGCCTTGAGCATGTATACACACAAATTTGTCTAGTGCTTTGAATTGTGTATATTTATTTGCAACTACACATTCACGTACTTAGACTTGCCTGGATTATTTTTGTAAATATTTGCACATGTATATCTAAATGCATATTTGAAAATATATTTTCATATGTCTACATTTATTTTGATTAGATTTGTAGATGCTTGTTGCGCTGATATTATTTGCACTTTCAGGTGAACATGAACCGTTTGCCACGAGCATATTTATAATACCTTATTTGCATCAGTATGCTCACATACATTTGCAATTATGTATTTATTATGTATTTGTGCATTATATATTTAAGCAGCCAAGGATATGTTTTGGCTGCACAGGGGTGGACGCTACTCTCCCCCGGTGGGACCGTCCTGTTCCTGGCGTATGCTGCGTGCTTGTGTGGTGATGCCACGATTGTTTATGGCTCTGCCAGTTCATGAAGTATATCGCTATTAGTGTTTGATTAGAAATAAGTGCATTCATTATTAAAATCAGGGGCAGACCAACCCGCATTTCCATATTATTCGAGGCTTGGGGACCTGCTGCTTGTTGTTCGTGGTAGTGGTAGCAACTACCTAGTATTGTTTGTACATTTCGTGGTGGCGACAGCTTTGTCTCCTGCAGTGCAATGCAGTATGCTTACACTCAGATGTAAATGATGCACAAGCCACTAGCAACCGCTTACATATCCACATGCACTTTAAATGCAAGCATGGGCTTGCTATTGTATGCTGCTGAATACTTAAACCCCTGAAGTGGGGATCTCGGCAGGGGTGCCATTGTTCTCTTTGCCGTTCGAACTCCTGCTTTGAAAATAAACTAGTGCATGAAAATGTATTTGGGTGAACTCACCGTCCCTTACAAGTGATGCGTTCACCATGTATGGCGCGCACTTATTTCCGTGCATACCCAGTGTGTGTGCACAAGTCGGGAGCCGTCGTGAACAACGTGGCGGCGTGGCATAACTAGTTGCAGTGCATTATATGCATTAGGCCGTAGCCCGCCGGCGCAGCATTGTAGCTGACCCTCAGCTGTGCGTTGGGGACCAATTGAGGTATGCTGTTCCACATCACACGAGGATTTAGCGACTCTACACTGGAAGTGCGTGAGGGAAACAGCGCGCGCACTGCAAGCCTCTTATCGTCTGTCTGTACAGTTTACTCGTAGTATCTGAGCACGGGGAGGTAAGAGTGCGATGAGTAATGGTTGGGAAGGTTAAAATTCTAGAATTGACAATTGAAGTTGAAGTCAAGGAAATGGCGCGATAGCATATAATGAGAAGAGGCCCGAGAGTGACAACACTAAAGCTTAACAACGCAAAGTGAACGCACATGAGTACGCAGGTGATTGCCACCCAAAGCATAAGGAACATACTGAGGCGGACGGAGCAGAGATTAGTGAATCTGCGTAGGAAACACTAGATAGCGTAGTTCAGAAACACAACTGCTAATTTTGGGTGTATGCAGGCAGCCCTAACTATCCTTCCGATGTGTGAATACAGTAAAGCTTAACGCGCGAGCTATGCGGAGTTGTCACGGTGGCCCCAGGGCCTCCAGGGCCCCCAGGGCCCCGAGGGCCTCCGTAGCCCTGTGGGGCCCGTGGCTGTCCCGCAGCCGAAACCATAAAATATTTTCTTGAATGTCAATGCCACACCATGTGTAACGACTGCTGTACAAACATATACACATATTTTTTCCATGCTTTTACAGGCAAAAAGTTGGCTAGCCTAGAATGCGACCGTTCGAAGGCGCTGCACTGTATGCAAAGTAAGTACGTACAGGGCTGGCTTGGTGTTGTCGCAGCTCCCACCGGCATGTGTGGCCCACTGTATTCGGCGATGATACGGATTACTAATTTACTTCCTAAGCGTCACAACCAACTTCGTTTCGTTATCTACGCGTGCGTTTGGACGAAAGGCCGGCGCCTCTGTTGGCGCAGCCCAAAGATGCCGAAAACTACTACATTTGTAACGTCACAGAGCTAGCGAAAAAGCTATGAAGCGCGGCTGGAGAGCCATGACACCTTTTCTCGGGAGCAGCTACGCAACAGATCTAGTATGTAACCGTATGCTCGGTTTGGCTTGATGCAATTCGGACGCCTACCCACAATAGCTATCCGCCTGTTCTGCATGCTCGCTTGTCCTTAAGGCGTGTGGGTGCACGCAGACTAGAAAGATCTCTGGGTTCACTTGATGTAGAACTCACACCATTAGACTTTGCAACTGCTGGTTACTCGTGAGAACTAACGAACCCATCAAGAAAAAGGAGATCCACAACGTTTGCCTATTAACAAGCTCAGGTTTCGCATATCAGCACCATAAGAGGTGCGTCACGTCTTCCCAAACGTCTGTACCTTTCAGTCCTGAAAGCAGCAGAAGAGCACACATTCAGGAGCATTCTGTGTACAGTTAATGCCTTGAATTCAAAGGTTAACTGCTTGAGCTTACCAGTGTCGACCATTTGCTTAAGAGACGGGTTAGCTGCTGCCGCTCGCACTCTTTCCTTGTCCTTGAGCTGCTTGTTAATTGAAGCACCAGACGAATGAGAGCCAGCTATTATTGAAACCTCCACTGCGGCCGTTTCTGCCTTGGCTGCTGCTGCTGCAGCTCGCTGTGCCTTCACCAGCAACAGCAAACCTATCAATGTTGCCTAGGAACGCAAAAGCAGGGGCAGCAGCACTAGCACTCACAGCAACAGCAGCAGCACAGCTGCCTACCCGCCGGGCAGCCGGCACATCGACAGCAGCACTTCCAACACGAACGTTTGCAACGAAAAGGAGCAGCAGCAGACCACACGTTTGGCAAAAGTTCTAGCGGTAGTCACAGCTCCAGGAGAAGCTCCCGCAACATTAGCAGTAGTGGCAAGGACAGCAGCGGTGGCAGTCTCATGTGCTGCATTATGTGGCATGCAGTGCACGGACGAGCTCTGGGCCAGGCACTTATGCCTTGCCTGTGAACAGTGAGGAATTGTCGGGCGGAAATTTATCTCCAGATGGAGTCCTCGAGTTTGCACCCAGTGCTGCAGTTGCTGCTGCTGCGGCAGCATGCCGCTATACATGCCGCTGCTCCGTTCTCCTGTAGAGCTTGTGCTATAGCTACTGCAGCTGTGCACTTTAACATACTCAGGGGTCACCACCATCAGCTCCTCCAGTGTGTATGGATGTTCAGGATCAGTTATGCACCTCACTGCTGCGTATACTTCCTGAGGAAACAGCGAAGGACAGACGCAATCACAATTTGAATCTCAATTGGATCTATAGGCAGCTGCTGCTTCTGCTGCTTTCGTGCTACTTTTCAAAAGACGAACAGGTGAACTCCCACCTGAGCAGTCAGCATCTCATTACGAGAAAACATGGCCGCGCGCCGTCGATCAATCCGTTGAACCATGTTGTCCTTGCTGCAGCTGCTGCTTTTGCTGTCCTTTCTGTCAATGCAACTGCTACTTGAGCTCCTGCACTCGGGCTTAAGCCTCTCCTTGCTCGTGCCTGCACAGGAGCTTGTGGATGCTCGAGTGAGGTCACCAGGCGGCCGAGAAGTCCTCGACGGCAACTTCGGACTAGCATCGGCAGCTGACGCTGCTTCTAATTCTGCATGTGGTAATTCTGAGCTTTTTGTTTCTTGCTGCGAGGCAGGTGGTGCAGCTGCTTCTGGGTCCACTGCGCAAGAGGGCGCTGTGGATCGTTGACACTGTGATTCGTGTTCATAGCTGTAGGCAGCAAGGGGGGAGTCTGAAGTCATAATTTGGCTGTCTGCAAGCAAAAGCTTGCGTTCTTCCAAAAGAAGCTCCTTCACTTGCTGTTGTTGCCACCGAAGGTCTCTGTTGCTAAGCAGAGGACGAATGCGGGGCAACTGCGGTGGCGGGGGCCTCCCGAGTTCCCTTCTTTGATGAAACAGCCCACTCGCTGTTTTCCCGCAGAACCGATGTGGCCGCAGAACAGAGTAAAAATCCGAAGTGAATCGACACCGCGGGAAAGTGTCCTGCGGCCGCTGCACTTGAGGCGTTGGGTTATCCCCTTCAGGCATCATTCTGGTACGTTAATTTATTCCCGACAGCCCGTATTTCATTTTCTGAGCAGTTTAAATGAGGAGAATGATGCGCAAGGGATCCGTGTTTCAGCCTAGCCGACACAAGACAGGAGGGAGCCCAAGCCACGTCACCATGCGCTGCATGCTCCAGAACACTGAGGCTGACCAAGCAATGCTCCTTCCTAAGAAAAGCCTTGCCGTAAAACCAACTTATTAAGTACATGAACATTCACATAATTTTATTATAGTCATTAAGCTTAAGGGATGTATAGGCCGTAGTCTTCGCTTCTCTCGTCTGCAGTCACTGCTAAGGCTTTGGCACACTTTGGGAGTATGGTCAAGCGCACACCCCAGTTAGCTCGCGACAAAGAGTAAAATTAAATAAGTATGGATAAAGCTTTGTGAATGCTGCAAGAATGTTAGTAAGAAGGCGGCCGTCGTAGGGCTGTTGTCGCGATTTGCTCGAATGCCCAAGGTCTCTCCATAAGCACCAATGCATCATCCCCTGAACTTCTATAAAAAATCTAGTGCTACATGCACCAACGCAGCTCTTCTGTACGAAAGCCTTGTATAATTTGGCAGTGCGCACTTTCTTGTGCGAAGAGCTCTTTGAAGCCCTACTTTTTTTACACCAGAGCAGCAGAGAAAGGCAGAGCGGGTGGGCCGCTGGCTTCCACTTTAACGTTTCCTCCCGGATTCGTATTTGTATTTGGCGGTATTATCATTTCACATCAGTTTCGTGTCAATGTTTTCGCCGTGTTGTCAGCCGAAGGGCGCTACATATTCCCTCTGTTGGTGGCAGCATCAGGCAGGCACTGCTTCGCTGTCCAAGTTGTTGCTTTACGGTAGATTTCAGCCCATTGAACTTTCCACCGCTGAGTTTCAACACTGCTGTGCATTCCGGGCCTCCCGATTGCTCGACTCGGGTTTATCTCCCAGCTAACAAAACAGTGCCTGTGGCGAGTGACATGCCAGCTCATGATTAATTTGCGCTGCCTTCATTGCTTACTTACCCCGTTCAGGGCAGCAGGAACTAGCCATGTCGTCTCATCTGCTTTCCTACGTAATTAGTTCACTGACATCTGCACATCTCAAAGCGCTGCCTAGGGAATATTTGGATACCTCATTGAGAGGGTGCACTCTTTTTGGAAGCCTCCGCTCTCCCCTTTTTGTTTCTTCCTCTTCTTCGGTTTTTCTTCACTTGTGTGGATCTACCCTGAAGCCTAGAATTAGAAGTGTGGGGTGGTCATACTTTGAGTGGTTCAGCTACCTGTGTGTTCTGCGGCTGCTTCTGTTCTTGCTGCGGCTTGCGCTGTCGCTGCCGATTCTTTTGTGAGCGTTGCTGCTGCTGCTGCCGAGGGGCCACTTCAAGCTGTGTTCCTGTTTGTTGTTGTTTTTCGTGTTGCGAAGTTCGTGGCTCGCGCTGCTGCGCCGATAGCTGTCGCAGCTGCTTCAGTCGCTCCCACTGCGCACGCGGTAGCTTGCGGCTGCTCTTATCATCCCTAAGTTGCACATCGCCTGTGCTGTGTGTGAGATGCGCTAGCTCTTTATCCCCGCTGTGCTGTGTGCTCGAGCTGCAGTCTTGTTTGTGAAGTTCGTCATGTAAGTGAGAAGCGGACACGACGCCCGAAAAGAGTCTTTTGCAGGTGGCCCAATCTGCTGCATCTTGATTGTGAACATCCCAAACAGGCTTTCCATGTTGCTGATTTGCCACAATAGGGCCCCCGGCTTCTGTTCTTTCTGAAATATAGTTCTGGTCGAATAAGTTGGCCAGTGAATGCGGCCAAAACCAGCTGCCGCACCAACCCTGAAGTTTACCAGCAGCAAGCCCAGGAGCCGGCGGTGGAATCGTCAGAAGTGAATGCAAGTGCTGTAGCGACCTTTGGTGAGGCATCCACTCCCCGAGTTTTGCGTTGACTCTTGACCACTCTTCACTAGATTTGTCATGGTGCAGTAGTACAGCGGGAATGGGCTGGCGTGCACATCTGTTTTGAAGCTGACCACATAACTGTGTCTGAAACTCATGCAAGCTGGGCTGCCAAACACGCCCGAATGGGTCTTTGGCCACGGAGCCGCTTGCAGTTAATTCGGAGAAGCCTGCGATTCTGTGCAATACTGATGGCTCCGAAGCGTTCAACGCTGTTGGTGGGGCTTCTTCCTGAAGCCAATCTGGCTGTCCGCTGTTCGGTGCAAATCTTCGGCAGTCAAGGTATGCTTGGGCAACATCGCATGTGTTTACAGTCTGTGAGAAGTGTTGAGGGAAAGCAGAAAAGCCCTGATTATTATGGTTGTCCAGCGCTCCGGGAATAGACCTGTCCAATTGAGGGCATAGGAAAAAGCCCAAGCTGGGGTACGGATGGCCTGAGTTTCTGTCCGCGGGCGTCACCTCCCCAAAGTGGAAATTCTTAGCTGCTTCACTTCTCACTGACTGCGGCCTCTGAATAGGGTTGATGGAAAGCTCCTTCTTGTGAGGCCGGTGCAGCACGTGATTTTCCAGTATGAAATCCCTCTGGCCTTCCTGCTGTGCCTCCATCCGTTGCTCTTCGGTTGCAGAGCCACTATCCGTTTTCACTTGCTTCAACGCCTTCTGACCATTGAACAGCAGTGGAAATGTAGGGTGAAGCAGGATTTCTTGCAAGCGAGTAGAATGGGAAGGAAGCTGAGAAGGTATGACCAGAAATGGTGCACGAATGGAGGAACACGCCAACGCGCCGACTCTTCGTTGAGCAGAAAGTTCTTTCTGCTGCACAATAAATTCTTGATGTTTTCGATCCAACCGCTCCAGCGTCGAGTCTTCATGTGTTGTCGCCTCGTTGAGGTGCTGGACGCTTAGCTGCTGCGCGCTTCGATTACCCAAAGGGAAGTGGGCCTTCAGCTGTTCAGTTGGTTCGGAGCCGCCAGCGGCTGCGCTGTTGGCTGCAGCGTCCACGAGAAAGCCTTCTAAATTCATGACCTGCTGATAAATCGGGGCGTCAGCAGGGGCTGCTGACCGTCTTATGACGGCTCGAAACGCATGCAGAACATGAGGAATGAAGTCAATGAATGCAGTTTCCTCAATTTGGCACTCTTGCAGTTCTCTCTGTAGCGTAGAACTTGCTAGCTCTTCATTAGTAAGAGCATGCTGCTGTCCGGCGGGATTTGAGGTGCAATCAGGCGCGCTCGACTGCACTGTTGCTGCTTCATGAATGCCCTCTTGCTGATTGCTCAAGCCTCGGCAGGGGCCTGTAAGAAGAGCTTCGTCCGCTCTTTTCATGAACTCATCTCTGCGCGCTTTGGCCTCCAACAGTTTGAGCACAAATTGCGCTGCATGAATTAGTTCACCCGGGGCTGCTCGTTCTCCACTGTAGTTGAACACTGAGGCCGCCGCTCCCCGTTCTGCTCTGTAGAGCCGTGGGTTGGAGCAGACAATGTTCACAGTTGAAAACTTCAAGTTGGCATTTTGAAGAAGCTGTGGCTGCTGGATCTTGTTTGATAGACTAGCAAGTGCGGCCAGTTCTCTGCGTTGCTCCTGTTGCCGCTCTGCGTTTTCCAACTCGCAAGCAGCAGCTTGTGGCTCGCGTTTCCCATGACTTGCAGTTTCCTCCAAAGACTTTACAAGGCCTTCAGGACTGTCTTCAGCATCTGTGGAAGCCGACATGGCAGACTGCTGGCGAGCCTCTTCCAGTCGCTGCGGGGGCTCGACGCAGTCATTTTGGGTGACTGTCTCGGTTCCCGCCCTTCGTCCAACATTTTGAGATTTCGGCAGCAAAGGCCAGTGAGCAGCCCACTGCTCACTCGAAGAAGCATTCGCGAGGACAGTCGGCGGAGGTCTTTGAAGAGCTTCAGAACCAGGAAGAGGTCGCTTCCGGGCGGCTGGGGCCTCCCGTTGCGGCGCCGCTTTTCCGCGCCTCACAACTGTCGTCCATCTTGGTCGCTTGTCCTGCTTCTCCATTCGCGCGTTAGTTGTGCAGTCTCCGACTTGGCAGTATGCTGGAAAAAGACTGCAGTGCACAGCTGTCCACTTGCAGTTGGACAGCTAGTTAAAGTAGTGTTGAAGATTCCATTAACAGTGAAGCTCGACCAATGGAAATTCCGTGAGGGATCGTTAGGCCATTTAGACCACGTCAAACAGGGACCATGCGCACTCGCGGGAAAACGCCACGGTGGATGGCGTGCAGCTGTCGCCACAGAAGGTTGAACGGTTTCGCCAGTCAAGAAAAAAGCCAAGTGAGACAGAAAGCGTTGGCCTTATGAGTGATTGGCCCTAAAGAAATCCATACGATTACTGCCAGAGTGAAAGGGACTTTCTGGCAAGACCACTTCAAGTATATTCCCGGGAAAATCTGAATGCAATAGGAGGAAAGACGCAGAGAGTCGCTGGGAGCCGATTGGAAGCACTCTGTGGACGCTCATTGCAGATCATTTGTCACTTCTCCTCAACAATTAAAAGAAAACGGTGCGATTTGCTCTAATTGGTACTTCAAGTGATAGCCACATCAAGTGGCTTCCTTGCATCGATAGTGGTCAAACTGTTGTGAGGTGAACAACACGGATCTGCCTGATGATGTGCTTACACCCCATCGGCAGTCTGTACTGCCTCCGCGGAATAGAAGATCTCTAAGATGTTGAAGCATGTAGTTAAGATAAATTCAGTTTATATATGGGATAGTTGTCTATGTTACCCCATGTAAAGAGCTGAACATGCAGGTTACAAGCATGTGCAGAACATGTTCGACAGAGCTAGACAACAGAGCTAACGTGCGTGTAGCGGCCTTGCGTTCAAACTAATAAACATGAAAACCCTTCACTTTTTCACATATTCTATTTGGCTGCTTGATATTTGATGTTCTGAACGCCAAACAAACGGTTTCACTCAAAGCCACGATTTTTCGGCATCCACTGACTAGCAGGGAACCAAAGGCATTCTGGGCATTGCTGGTGGATACTGCAGATTCGGACGTAGTGAAAAAAACATCGATCCAGGAGTTTTTTCAGTTGTTGGCCTTTTCTGTAGATGGACAGATTTAAAAGGTTGCGTGAGGGACGGATAATCAACGACATTGCCAGGGTCGTCTGAACAGGGCAAGGACCTAGGAGCGAACATAGCCCCTTGAGTGTTCCTGAGACAAGAAGTGTTTGTGAGGGTTCCTGAGACAAGAAGTGTTTGTTTTTCCTAGTTTAAATCTAAACATCAGCCCTTCAACGGAGACGGTGTGGTGGCCGCTGCTCAAATCATGACTTCATAAAGTACTTGAAGATGGGTTCATACACGCCTTTACGTTCACTGGCCCCCAACAATCAGCTCAACGGGCTCTCTGCTCGGCTCGAAAAATCATGCAAAAATGTATTGCGATTTTATGGAGAGGTGTCGAATGCATACTTTAAAAAAAGGCCGCTCCACTAAAATAGTCTCAGCAGCTCGATTGTATGCAATGTGAAGTACAAGTGATGAGGCATGAAAGAAACGAGAGTCCACACCAGATGACTCAAATCATACGAATCAGGCACAAGAAATGTAGGGAGGAGAAAGCACGAACTGGGCTTTTGGACGGACTTGTTAGTGTTACTCAGGGAGCTCACGACATACATCACAGTTCGGAATACATCACAGTTCGAGATCCGCAAATGATGAATAATACTGCGCAGATCAACCATAACTTCATTACGTGTGAAAAAGCGGCAGATTTTGGACAATTCGCAAGAAGTTCAACAAATTGGCTGAGATGATGAGAGCCCCATGCTCGCAGCTTTTTACTGCGATACCTGCTAAAAGCAATGCACCAAACAGAGCAAAAGCTGGAGCAGCTCGCAAATGAAACACACAGGATCAAAAAGAAAAATGAACTCGAAGTCATATCGTCGCACACTGCAGATTTACTTGGAGCATCAACTGCTGCAACGTTATGCTTGTGCGGATGTAATGTGCAAGTGAAGCTTGCTCATACAATGCTTCTGCAATTGTGTCGGCCCTCGCTTTCCATAGTTGCCACCCAAAGTTACTCAGCGAATGGTTGTGACCTTGTAAAGCTGTATGAAGCTTCCCACCGCCTTACCGCGAGCCCAAGGAGCAGAGACATTGAGGCCCTTCTGCCCACTGGCCGACCCTTAAGATACTGACAGAACGTAGGGAGACTTGTAAGACACCTTAAGAGTTGATTGCTCAGACCTACCTGCAGCTGTGGCTACAAAAGTTTCCAGACACTTTCACTGTCGCGCTGAAGAAAGAACCGGGGAGACAGTTAGCCAGACTGACCCTGTATAGACCCTTTCCATGTCCAGAGTCGTCTCTGATCATCACATTGGGAAAACCAGGCTTTTTCCTTGCCAAACAGTTTCATGGGTTACTTTACTGTGCAATTGAATGGGGTCCAGAGCACCTCGAGAATTTTCGGTTGCATCAGAGGTAGCAAACTCCTTAGGGGGAGGAGCACGTTGAAAGCAAGATTGCTGCACTACCAGATAGACACATGAAAATCGAGGAGCTGCGTTAGTTAGTGTGTCTGTTTTTCTATGTTCTGACTTGCTTCTCCAGGCCTTTGGAAGATGCGCCCGCTTCCCTACCAAGC
This sequence comes from Eimeria necatrix, assembly GCF_000499385.1. Classification (NCBI taxonomy): domain Eukaryota; phylum Apicomplexa; class Conoidasida; order Eucoccidiorida; family Eimeriidae; genus Eimeria; species Eimeria necatrix. Next base: position 103,228 of record NW_013654545.1, read on the forward strand.
AACCGGAAACCATCATCAGCACCCTGTACAATCGATGGCACCCATGCTAGAGTATCTTTTCAACATTTTCCTTGGGAAACATTGACTTCTTTAGGCTGTTTCGCTGTTTTGTCATTTTGAGCAGAGACATCTTCATAATGCTTATTAGCTTTTCAACCGTACGGTGCCACGCCACCATCACTGCCGGTGCTGTTATTGTCGTGCACGGGGACTACAATGAGTCCTCCGCAAGGCCTGCAGAGGTCAGTGATGTGACAGAATAAGAGGCTTGTTAAATTTAGCCAGTTTACACGATTACAGAAGCCTTAGGGGCCTCGGCAGCAGGAAAGCGGGCCCTGGGGGCAGGGCTCGCCCAACGGGGAGGCCAGGGAGCTGACCTACAGAAAGGTGTGTCAGTGTCATATTCCGGAACTCTCTTTTTGAATACTTAAACATCGAGAAATGTTAGTTGGAGTTTTCTAACTTTTTGGGGAGAATTTAGAGAAGAGAATCGAGTCCTGGGGCATACCTGTTCGTCAGCAACCACAGACGTAGACTGAAGCATATGTACCATGTGTGAAAGAGAGCCCACTACCAGTGCCACAGAGGACGGCTCAATGTGTCTCTTCACGTAGGCTAGCCCTTTACATCTGACTCATACAGAAACTTATCTTCGAAGCTGTGTCACACTCAATCACAAATCACAACGCGCTTCCCGGGAGCCCCACGTTGTTTGTTGGCTGCTGGCGCTCTGCCCAGACAAGCTTCTGCAGCAGCATCGATGTACTACCGCCAGTCAGTCCGTAGACTGCGAGTAACTCCGCTAGCTATCGACTACAATTAAAGACACAAAATTAGATATTTGCGTGCTCCGGTTCCGTAGCAGCCCGGGTAACAGCAAGGTCGGCAGAAGAATCCATAACCATTGGCTCTGGCGGATGTGCAGGCTTGCATCAGAGCTGGCAGCGTCGCAGTGCCCAAAGCAACCTCAATTTGCAAAAACATATTGCTGGACAATAGTAAAATGTCCACGGCAGGGTAAATAAGCGAAGGGGTAGGACGCCCTTCACACTCCACGTTCATCTTGCGATTAGCGGCGCATTGCTTGCGCTAGTCTCCCATCTAAGGACGCCTCTGAGAGTGCACGTGGAAAAGGGCTTCCGCCGTTAGCAGGACTCATGACCGCGGTACCGAACACCCTCCGGACAGGTGTAGCAGCGAGAGATGACCCAGAAGCTGTATATATGTTGATACTTCACGACAAGGCGCAAATCTGGCATACTTGGCATCAGTATTCTGAGTATGGCCTACACTGGAAATTGGTTACCACAGCGCCAGGCTGTATGCTTTCGTTGTGCAATATTGTGCTCAACAGTATCAGTGTTGCGAAGGATTTTGCTCGCTGAAAAGTTATCGAAAAAAATGCAAATGAACACCTGCTGCTAAGTAAAAGCCAGCCATTCTCAAGAGACTCCTGGAGATACGCGCGTTTGCTTCCTATGTTTTCTCCTGCTTCCCGGGTTCAACATGATAACGCATCTCAGCAAATGATGAGCACGAAAACGTAGATCCCGCATCCTCGCCTCGAACGCTAAATCTCAGTGCCGTTTCACTGCTCAGTGTCAACACTCTTTGGAGATGGCAACATTTTACGTCTTGGCTCTAAGCCACACTACATGATAGAGCAGATAGAGAACCGTGTTCGTGTTCGGTTTCAGAGAAAGCACACACTGCATTGTATGCTAACAGCAAACCCCGTAAAAGCCGGGCGATAAGGTCTCCCCAGAGTCATTATCTCCATTTGTTGGCGCTAATTTTACCCGCTTGTCAGAATATAAGACGGAAGCAGGCACACTTCCTCTGCAAGCGGATTGCAGTCTGCCCGCAATGACCTTGGAGGGGCCCTCTGCTTGATTTTGTTGTTTTAGTTGACAAGCTGCTAGCATTGCATTCGAGGAAACCCACTCTATCCATCGCACCGACGCCATTCGATCTTACACATTATTTTTTACCGTCGAAGTGTCGAGCAAGAAGGAAATGTACGACAGTACTTAGAGACTACCATTTGCTATGGTGTAGGGCTGCTAAAAGTTAACACGAACGCTTAGCCCAGCACCTCTGGAGCCCTGTGTTTCAGTGGTATTTCTACTTCAAGGAATAGTTGACTAGCTAAAATGCGTCGAAGTTTTGCCATCAGCTCAAAGCTTTGCGATTCGACGGCTGAAGACAGTATTTCACACACACACATCTAAGCACTTGCTCGTAAGTCCTAGTTGTAAACGTTAGCCCCTGACAGCAACGTCGCGGCTTCCATGTGTATCTTCGTATGAGCAATAGATGAATTATGTAAACTCCGGTTGCTAATTAAAGTTGAAAGGCTCCAGAATCCCTAGCTCGGATGCGTTTGAAGAGAAAAAGGGCTCTGTGGCGATATGCAGGCCACAGCTAGATCGAAGCACCTCGGTTTGCGCTGCATGCACGTATTGAAATATTTCCAAATATGACAAGTGGATACACTATGTCCTATGTATAGCGTGCTGCGCCATAGGCGACCGAATACCACGACCCGGAGGACGAAATCCAAATGTTTGCAGCCGATATTGAGGGACTGCTGCCACTGCAAAATGTGGTGCTTGCAGTAAACAATAGAGAGTCTAAAATACACTTAGCATCGCTAGAATCGAGACGCGCATAGCAGCACGGAACAGGACCGATTCTAAGAGGCGGACAAACCTCGTCAGTGCAATGCAGATCCAGCTTGGTGGGGCATCAGACGGCGGGCTTTGAAATAATCGAATTGTATGTCCTCTTTCGGCGTTAGCACGGAGACAAAGCAAAGTGCAAACGACATTCTAAAAAAGAAAATAAATTTGGCTCAAAAAGTCTTACGCACTGTTCCAAAGTTAACTCAAACGCGAGCTTAAAGCATAGAAGATATAATCCATGGAAGCCATCTGCATTAGTGCAGGTGTTTGCCTCCTCACTGAGCTTACGGCTGCGCGGCAGAAATGTGTTATTAACCAAAGATTATCTGCGAACCTTTTGCAAATTCCTCATCAAGGTAGCAGAAGCAAGCCCATATGCGCGTAACTCGAAACGAAACAAGCGATCTCCAACATGCGCAGGGAAAGCGTAGTATTACTAGTAGTAGTCTAGTAGTAGACGACGATGAACTGGAACGCTCGTGCGGAAAAAAAGTAATATGCACGCCTTAATACCTATATCAACGAACAATTTCCTGCCTCATATGCAGTTTTGAAAAATGCCCGGCAAGTTCCAGCTCGCGCGATCTTAAGCAGTGCATTCATCAATTTTCGTGAACTGAGAAATCGATAACAAGTCTAAAAAAGCGACGGATGAAGTAATCTCCAGGACAACCTGCTACGCATGCGGGGACCATAATTAAATCCATGCTTCATAACCGCCGAGACATTTTTGCTTTGTCAGCGGCTATTCTGCACTGAAAATGCTGGAAAAAAGCTAATAAGCCACCTGCCGCATGTATGCACACCGGCCTGCCCTGCGGCTCCCAACATTTACTTCTATGCAAAGTGGTGCTCTTGGCGCATTCCAGCATAGACGTCCTGACTCTGAAGCCATTCAACAATTGCGTCAGAACTACACACGCATTTCTGGAACTTCTGCTGCAAGACGTGCGGATGCTGATAGTAGACGGGCTGCTGAGAGAAGACAGAGACTGCTCTGTTCAAGTCCACTCTGGTGATGGAGCAGTAACGTCGACATTTCAACAACTTGCGAAACAGCTACAGAACCAGTCATGTCTGCACACAGTCGTGCTTTGCACACACTTTGATAGGAAACATCAAATTGAGTCCCGGGAAGATGCGACAACATCTGTAGCTTCAGAATTACTCGGATGATGGCACTGCAAATATGCGTGAATACGCCCATCAAGGAAATAAGGAAACGCACTGGCTTTCTGTAATGTGCGGGGTCAGGGCGCAGACAGATACTCATTCGATCTCCAGGAACGCGCACTACAAACAGCTAGCGTGCATCAGATCCCTGAGTAAACGACGTAAGCCATTGAAGGCATTAACAATCTAGTGGCAACATGCAAAGTGCATTTTGCCACGAGCGTGCTATTGCGTGACGCCTGCCGGGATGTAGGCACCACAAATAGTCAGTTTTGTTGGCTGCACAATTTGGCTACTGGGAGCCTTGCAGGATAATGTTTTTATAATGATGTAGACCAGAAGCTAGACCTGTTTGGGCTATTGTTCCGAATAACAGTTCGGAACAATAGCTCAAACCACTTTGTCCCGTGTCCTGCAAATGAAGGAGTTACGGAAAGGCGTGGCAAGATTCATAAGAAAAAGATTGTCCGATTCATGTGTGTCGGAAGCCACAACTTGAATACTACTGAATAACACAGCGCCACCATTAGGACTGTTGCAGAGCTTGCCCTCATCTTCGCGCCTTTGCTGTTGAATGCAACGCACAAGCTGCTTAGTTAAAAAATTTTATGTTGGCACATATGTAGCGGGCAGCATACGACTTTCATTTCTGCTTTTTCAAGTTGCCGCTACATGGAGAGTGGAGCCTTTCATGAGCAAGAACGAACTAAATCGAATTCAGAGCTTCAAGTGTAAACGGTACAGTTGCAAAATTTCACTATTGGAACGCACATACTTTTGCAGAGGCAAACGATCACGGACGAAGGTTCCTATGTGTGATTCAATGACCGCTTCGGCAGTCTGCACCAAAAGTAGCAATAAAACACAGACCTTAAAACTGATATTCGGGAGTGGAGGAACAAAATAGACATATTTTAGCGAACATGCACCAAAAAACGCGTTTTTAGAGTGAAGTGCACGACAGTGGATGTAAAAGGGGCCAGGACGCACTGGGAAATCAACAAGATTATGATTGATCGTTTCAAACGTGAAAAGACCAATTCACAACTTACCAGCATCACATATGGAAATAATCGTTCTGATCACTGCTTCGTGAGACGCACTGCCTACGTAGTCCCACATTGTATGCGTCTGACCTTTAAGTATTCGAACAAAGCGGCAAACACACACAAATCATCAAACTAGACTCCAAGAGAATAAGAAGACTTTCTACACATCCACAGTTCTTCCGTGCCTGTATGATTCCCCTTTCAAAGCTTTCCTGCACCTGACGTAAAGGTGACACCAAAAGCCTGATGCATTGAGGAACTTCAGTAGCTGACAGTAAATGGCTTGTAAAGCGTCACCTTCGGGGGGCAACATTCATCACTTGCAGGCGGCAGCTGCACTTTTCTAAAGACTCGGGCTATTCTAAGCGTCACAAAAAATGAGAAATATTGCATGTGCGTGGCAAAATGCGGTATATACTTTGCACCATTAAAATACAACGCAAGCTCCACGCTGCTACCTAAATTCCACTCAGTGAGCTAGGGTGCGGATATCAAACGTGAAACTTAATCGCTAAGGTCCGTGTTACGCTTCAACTTATATGCATTGATTTCCGAATCAATGCATGTTGAAGCAGTATGTATCCCGTACGCATGTTCCTCTCCTATCAGTAGACGCTTCTAGAAGGGGTCGTCCTCATCACAAAAGTCTTCGTTTGACTCACGCCCTACTTGCCGGGAAGCTCCTCATTGCTGCGCTGCTTCAAAGCAAACGGGCCAAGGAAATTTATATAAGGATTTTGGTGAAGTAAACACTGCTCCCAGTCTTCACCCCTATAATTCTTTTGATAGTGTGCACGATATCCAAAATGCTTCAATATTGCAGCAGTTTGTTCGTGGGTCGGAAATCACTGCATATAAGTTGAAGCGTAACAGGGACCTTGGCGGTTAAGTTTCACGTTTGATGGCCGCACCCTAGAGCTCACCGAGAGAAGAATTCTCTATCCGTTTACTCGGCCCGTCATAGTGACTGGGATACTTCGCTCAGTTCAAAATATTCACAGTCACAGTATCATCACGCTGATGATCACCCACGATCTGGTGCATGCAATCGAAAATATGCAGTTGCATGCCTTTTGTCCGTAGCCCAGATGCCACTCCGTATTAAGGAAGCCCTTTCTTCGTTAGCCCATATTAAGCAATTGCTCACGTAATGGCGCCCAAGTTTATATAAAACGTATATATAGTTTACATATAACATGCCTTGGTGAATCGATGGACCCTTGATAACGATTCACAAGCAAATAGGCCTTTTGATCAGCCAGAACAAGGATGAAATGAAAACACAGCGCAAGCACGACTATGCTGTTATGAAACAACTGTAGAACTCTTACAGCAGTATAAAAGCAATGTGAAGTAGAACTGTAATTCAAGCTAGTGTGAATGTAACGTTGTCGCTGCCGTGTGGGCCAATTTCCCATGATACTCACAGCCTGATTTCCACCAAAGCAAATCATTACTGAATCTAGGAGCTCAAAAGATAAACCCCAAACTTCCGTTTTCGTGAGCAATACGAAGCTTCAAGGGGTACTGCCCATACCTACTGCCAACCATAATCAAAATTGTTAGTGCACCAAAAAACACGAAAAGTTAGTCTTTGCATGATACAAAAAACACGAGTGAGTGAAACGTACGTCCTGAGAGGTATATTTTCCCCCATTTCTCTGCTTTTCTCTCGGACAAACACAGCACACCCATGGGTATGATCATAGCCTACGAAAAAAGAGAAATCACCGCTGCAAGCCTTGCCGCATTTTTGATGGTAAAAGCTGCGGTAGGATATTCCAGTGAAACATTCGAGCGCTTCTTGTGCCGAAAACTCACGACACGCAATTAGGCGTAGCACGTCAGAATTCAATGTCTGCATTTCTGAGCCTGATTAGCCATCGTTACCGCTGGTCCGTGGATCTCAATGCACCTATACAGATGCAACGGACCTAGTCAGTCTGCCAGCTCTGTGTGATTCACGTCACCCACACCCTGATTGTCGAACAAGCGACTCCTGCAATGCGGCGCACAGTTTCTAAAAACTGCGGCGAGCCTTTCAAAAAAGTTGACATTTGCACAGAGCGTCAGGATTCTATGTTCTTGACGATTCAGGAGCTACACAGGCACTGCCACAGTGAATGACAAAAGTGGCTGCAACAGCAATTTGCGTCTTGCCGACGTCCCTTTGCAAAAAGAAATTGGGTGTATAACGTTTTGCTCGAAGTTGAAGTCTAGTCATTAGGGTCCGTGGTATTTACTTGGGAGCTAGATAGACCAAAATGCCTTTACTTTATTGATAGAGTTGTCAATTTACCCTTCAGCAACATTTGCTGTACTCGGATAGCACAAAAGTTAGATTGATACAAGACACTTAGATACACTGCAATACCGTTCGTTGAACGCACAAGCTAGACGCAAAGCCAGAACATTGAATGAACTTCAATACCTCGTAGGCAGGCTGCCTTAGTCGCAATGCGTACACTGCATCGACTTACAACACGCATACGGCGGTGTGCATATCAGAGTCTGCTAGGTTGCTTCATCACAGAATTAATCGACAAAATGAATGAGGTACCCACGTGCCGTTCATTTTCCAGATAATACAATGCAGGAGAGGGCTTTTAGCAATAGATGTCTGAATGGTGCACGCAAATATTGGACTCACTCTCTGTTTTTCGATTCCATCAAATATCATTAGAAACCTGACTGAGGCATTCTTATGCAGCAGAAACAGCGGGCTGGCACAAATTTCACATACACCATATGCTGCCGTTGAAGGATCATCACTTTGCAAACCACTGAGTGTACACCACAAACGTACGTCCTACAAAGCCAGCAAGACACTAAAATATCAAAGATCATTGATGCGCGTTATACTTGTTGCCACAAAGTGACGGTCGGTGTCTAAAATCGGCTCAGCACAACGCTGCGACAATACTGCCATGCACGTTTGCGATTGCAGGCTGTCATTCAGCCGTACGCTGGAGTACACAGATATGCCTCGCTCATCTCTGTGTCATGTGCATTCAGCGAGTGCATCATGAGGCTCACAGACTGGTTGTGGATATAATTGCTCCCGTTGTGCCATAATGCTACGTGGAGATCACTGAGAAATTTTAAGTCTAAGAATTCTATTCCGCTTTTTTCATCCGTTTCGAGCTTCAAGGTTCTTCCATGCAGGTGAGTGCTCTTCGAGGGCACTGGACAACCGTTCTCCTGATGACAGAACTACAGAGCATACATCTGCTCATTAGACCGACAGCCTCCCTCTACAAGACATTGCGGAGATGGGTCCAAAAAACCACCTAACCTGGAAGACTGTGATTTCCCGAAGCTACAGATTGTTGGCGCGAAGTGTACTTCGTAAGCAATTAATTTTAACTGCAGTTGCTATTCCGAAAAATTTGTACCGAAGTATCGAAACGTACATACTGTTATATATAATCCATCGAAGACATGAGATGCTCGCGCTTCGGAAACTTTTAAGGCAGGGCACTTGCCTTCCTAAATCTCACTCCACACTTTAGCCAACATATGGGTTACATTATGGTAGAGGGCTCCGTCTTTTACATAGATAACTGAGTATAACCGTTCATAAGAAATCAAACTTCTTGGACTAGACGAATGAAACGATTTAACATCCGACACGAAACAAATAGATGCATTTTATTCAAAAGGCAGATACAGCAAAACGAAAATCACGACATTCACATGATGCAAATTTAGAGCCCATGATTCTGCTCACGTTTTAAACACTTTCAAGTGATTGCATCCGAGAAACTGATGTGCATGAGACACACATCCTGTTCAATGCCAGAAACACACTTCGTAACCTCAAGGCTACGAACAAAGAGGGGAATTAATGTTGATAAAGCCAAATACAAATATTTAAATTGTTGAATACTTGCAATGGGAAGCAAAAGACCTGCTAGAGCTGAAGTGCACCTGCCACCAATTGATCGGCAATAATTAATAGAATGCGAAGACCGTCTTTACCACACTTACTTTCTATAGATCAAGCATACCGTGACTGTTGACCACATCAAACTGAAGTGTACTCTATAGTAAGGTCTACTACAAAGATGGAAAGTTATACTTCACTCAACACCGAACAGATGCCGACAAAATTTCGGATTTAAATACATAGAAAGTCTTTGAAGCCTCGGAAAGATATATCGAAGTGAAAAAAATTATCCTTTAAAAAGGATTGCTGGTAGCGCGACCATGGGAGAGTACTGCCGTAACATGCCACCGAACTACTGAGCAGAAAAGAGCGCAATGTGAAACTGTGACCAGGACAACATGATGTATTTCTGGCTCACTGCCCCTGCCCGCATGGATTGAATGCTGTTTGAGATGTGCTCACTAGCTGTTTATTATCCTGAATATTGTTTATGTTCCCTCCCTGTTCAATTCGCGTGACCACCAGATGCGGCTGCGCTTGGTATTTTAGCTGCTTAGGCGGCATTATCACTTGCCTACTACCGCCAACTGGATCCTATCTTCGTAGTAAGTTTCCTATGCCAGCAGCCACCCTAAAAGAAACACTCTTCACCGCGATCAGCCGCGGCGTCGATGGAACGTTGCAGACACCGGCAGACATGGCAAGTGTCTACTAGATGAAAACGTATCAAAGGGCTGTCCTGGCAAAAAATGCCGTTGAGGAAATAAACCTAGCAACAAATCGCGTGCTCGATGAAAATGCCTGCAGGCAGACATACCACATATGAATTGATTAGCCCCGCGCACTCCCTGTTGCAAACCTCAGTGGGCTTTAAAGGCATGCTCCATCCATGCGTTGTACGACGGTTGCAGAGAGCCTTAATACTTAATATATGCTACCGGAGAAAGACAGTAGGGTTTAACAAATCTTGAAACAGAACACCAGGACGAAAACATTGCAAGTGAAGTACCTGCCATCGGTAATCGCAACCGAAAATAAAGGCAATAAGTTTATTTAGAGAGTACTGAAATATGGACCTGAAATAGTTTCTCAAGAAGTTGAAGTACTGCAAAATAACTGTGCTTTTATTTTGTGCTGGGAACGCACTTTCTGTGCATCACGTAGGCAACTTAAGTGAACCATGGTTTCACAGAACGCGAGACAATACTGCAACTTCGAAAGGAAGGCTCTCATCAGGACAGGCACTACCGTGCTCGTGCACATTGCGTGGGAAGGTCTCTCTCTTGGAATCAAGCACGGCACTGTGTTGTGTTGATGCAAGTTTGTGCTGAAGCCAGCATCAAGAGCTCCTTAGCGTTAAACATACTCCCTGTAGCCAATAGGATCTTTAGCGGCACCAGATATAAAGTGGGGTACGTCCTCGCCTGCAGCTGTATGCGGCCATAGATGTGCGGATTATTAATTATGGACAGAGTTTAGTGCAAGTGAGAGGCGAGTAATCAAAGGCATCGGCTTGTGATGTGTATGGCCATTTTCATGGTCACATGCAGATGCTTAGAAATTGTTCCGTGGGGCAGAACAGTGAAAGACTTTTCATTCCTCGTTGTACATTGTTCAACAGAGAGTCAGCACTTGAGACTCATGCAAGAGCAGCGGGTTTTAATCACCGCTAAAAGCCTGATATTGGGCAATTTGGATGAAACCTCATGTCTACCCCGGTGGGGTGCTTTGTTGTACCAAGAACCTGTGATTTTACAGTGATTCATGCCGCTCACCAGCTGATCGTGCAGAGAATGCTGGAGTGCGTTGAAGCAGTGGTCTTCGAAAAGTTTTAATCCTGCCTGCGATGATGTAGTCTTCTTTTCATCTTGTCGGAAAGAAACGAATGACGTTTAAAAATAAGCCAACAGGGGCATATGATGTGGACAGACGCACTCAACTTTAGCGCACGAAGCGCATTGGTCTATCCCACTGTAGTAGAGTGTGCAAGGAATGGATTTCGCCATGCAGTTACTGCTATCGTCTCCGTATTAATCCAACTTTTTCAAGCACTCCACCTGTTCAACACCCTCAAGCGACGGGGCTTCTGGACGTACGTCCTAAAGCGCAGTAAGCGGCAGTGCACAGAAGAAGGCTTCCAATGTTTTGCTCTTCAGGCGCTGAAAGTTCCTTTAAGTCATTGCGGAAAAATATGCAGAGGATGGCATCAGCAGAGCCAAGAATTGCTCGTTGCCGCTTGAGCGGACGAAGAGGTACATGAAAAAGCATTTCGCCCTAAAAATTTTACGACGCAAAACGCCCATAGAGCTCTCATGCTGTTCTATTTCGCATGTTGTCGCAAACGTAGGATACGCAATGTCCTCAACTAGAATCCCCACACGGGACGCACATTCTATGTTTAAGCAGCACAAATTGCCACCAGCTCTATTGTCCTAATCGGCGTGTGAAAGCACAAACTCCTATTTGCTCGTGTTGAAGTTGAGGCCTGCATGCTATCCGACAGAATCGGACAGGCACCGTGCAGCGGACATTGCCTCTAGAGTTTTTCAATTACATAACTTTCCGGAGCTGAAGACGTACCAACTGGAGGACCATAGATGCAACATGGAAAAGGCGAGGCGTGTTAGAAATTCGCCAACACCTCACACGCGTGCTCACCAAGTGTGCTATCATATGACACTCAAACTACCTTAGAAGGCAGATTAATGTAACGTGAACGGTTACGCGGCATATCCGCTATGCTAAAATGACCAAATTACTTCAGCCTCCTGAAGCCTGTAAACGCTGAGCTAAAAAGTATTCCTCCCATCGCTCGTTCTATTGACTTGCAGATCACAAAGGAAGGGCAGCCTGGATTTCAATCATATAGTGGCCAACGGACTTACGTTGACATGTATGTATGCATGTATGGCCATACTCTTGGAAGGCATAAAGGGTTTACATGAAGAATTTTCGGCTCTGATAATTTCTCGTGCACAAGTTTTCCTGTTGTGATATGAAAAATATACGGGGACATTGATAAGAAGAATGTAGACGTCGGCCGTTGAATGAAAGAATGAAAAAATGCTATAAAGGCTTTCTGAGTGTAACACTTTTGCAGCTAACATAGTGGTATCTTTCCAGTCTCGCTAGCGAGCAGTGATCTCCACATATTTCTTAATACTCCGTCCCAGAACATTGTAAAGGCGCACAGACGGAAAGACATAATCCATAGCCCAGCGCAAAAATACCGGACGCTGACAATCTGTGCAGCATTTTACAGAGAAATAGCGATATGATAATTCTCTGTACTAACCATGTGAGGCGGATGAATGTGCAATCCTCATTGCACATTGTACTACCGCATGTAAAGGCCACAAGAGCTCTTTTCGAACCAGCTGAAACTAAGAAAAAGCGCTGGTTCAATGAATCTTGCTACTTCCGTGCACGGTGTGGATGACGCACATTCTATGATCCCAGTACTTGCGATGCAGCAAAAATCTACTTTCTCTTGTTTAAAGACAAGAAATGAAGAGGTGGTGTGGACTACATCTTTTGCGTTTTACACACATTTAAGTATTTTTCTGTTATGTGTAGCCATGCGGCAACGATGGCAAAAAGACGAATTTGCGATGTTCGTCGAGATAACACAGCAACAATCCACAACCCACGTTTACAAGTTCAGCATAAGGAGGACCTCCAGGTATGTTCACAGAGATTACTTGTGTGAGGGAATGTCGTTGATCAACCTCTAGCAGACACTGCCAAGCTGAAAGTAATATGCTAGCGCTGCGATTCCAGCGATGATTCGACTCCGTTGTCCACTACATCTGGAAGAAAATGACAAAGGAACGTGCTAGCACGAATGTGCAGCATGCCGTGGACACTTTCCGAGACAAGGCCAGCCCGTTTGCTATGCTACAGTGACCAAGCCACATTCAGCTGCTGTATCATGTAGGCAATAGCGGGTAAAACGCTTCTTCTTTGCTAGCTGTAGTATTTGTGACAAAGACGAACATCCTGAATTTCCAGAGATTTTGATAGTGTGCGTATCATTGCACGAGCGAAAGAGGGATGAAAAATGCGTACGACACTGTTCTTTCGGGCATTTCTAGCTACGCAACTGTTAAAAACAAGGATATCCTGCAACAGCCACCTTGATGTTGGATACTTTGAAGCTACAGTCGGCCTGAGCTCTTCATGACTTTTGCCCACGTAGCCCCATGCAACGTGGACAGTATCAGCATGCATTTTCGAGAGTACACAATAGTGCTGTGCTACTGCAGGAGAGTTAATACTGCACTAGACTATCTAGAAAGCGACTATAACTAACTAAAGAGTGATATTACTGGACAAATGATGAAAAAACGTTCCGTATTGGTTGAGAACCGTGGTATTCGTTCGCATATTAGGACAATAAAGCACTTTTGTGCCACGCTCAACCTACTTGTTCTTCCATAGAACGTAGATTAGTTGTAATTAAAAATATCCCAAACATTTTTTGTCTAGCTAGCGTGTATGAGTACATACATCCTGAAGTCCCAGTAATTAGAATACAAGGAGAAAACTCAATGCAAAAAATGCAGGATTTTCTCTTTTAGTTGAAGGACAAGTGTAAAAATTCACCTTGTCGCTAAGCTCATGAGCTGGCAATCGTGATTGAGGCATGTATATACAGCGCATGCTCTCGAAACACAAGACTCATTTTCAACGGCCCGCACCATGGTGCTTTCCGCACAACTGGTCGCAGTAGAAAATTTTCCTGCAGCTGAAGCAGGAAAAGTCGCCTGTTGACCACTCGCACAAAATACGCAAACCTCCCAAGCAATCTGAGAGACGAGTTGGCATTCATGATCTCGATGTGAGCAGATATTACTGCGCTCTCACGAAACTTGACAAATCACGAAATAGGCACGAAACGATTACACACAGTACTTCACCCACAAGAAGCTCTGTTGAGGAAGTGAAGAAGTACCCAATCCTCAGGCTTCATGTGGAAGGTATATCGTTCACGGCTAGATGTTTTAGTAGACGGTCTAAGGGATGCCTGGGGACTCGCGACTCAAGATCAACATAAGTGAAGATGATGGATTGCTTTTGCGTTATTCTGTGTTGCGCTGTGTGGGCTTTCAGCCTGGATCTTTGCAAGGTAGAATCAACAACGAATTCTGATGACATGAAGTAAATGTCGTTTGAGGATATGCAGGCGGATTGACACCACCATATGATTAACTTACTCCACGTAGTTCATCACTCTTTATGCCGGCAAAGGTAACGGGAACCCCACACTTATCAAACAGGAAGTAGATAATCTTTTGCACCCTATCGCTCATCTAGAGAACTTCTGTGGCGACAACAACGTACTCCCTTAGTTACCAACGACTTTAAAATGACAAACTCGTGTACAGAAGAAAGCGGCATATGTAGCAAATGCACCATTTTAATACTTGGAGGCGTGCATTAATTCTTCTCGCTACGACCGATCAGTAAAAGCCACAGTTCACGCCTCTTTTTGAAATTTTCAGAAGTGTTTCTGAAGAGTTCTCTGTTCTCATATACAGCTGAGCTGCAAATTCGTAGACACAAGAACACATTTCTTAATGGAGGACTCCAGGTGTTCATAGGCAATCCCAGTACAGAACTGTGGGCACTTAACAATGAAGAGTTCCTGACGAAAACTGAGTACGAAGTGCAGGACCGAAAACGCGATCAGAACAAGGAGTAGAAGCTTGGAGGAACCAGTGTCATGTATGTCTCAAGCAATGCAACAGGGATTGTAGCGTAACCTTCATTCCTTTGTGCTTCATTTTGCGTGCAGTGCTGCTCGAACTCTGCGAAAAACGCCATCACTGTCAGTTGGAATGCAGTGGAAGCACAGGGCTGCGGTGACTCTGCTGTGCGCCAACATGAGAAACGTAATCCGACACACCGCATACCGTATATAAAGATTTTAGCATCAATTCTCCCAGGAGATTGCAACTGGAATCATGAGAAGGCACAAGCCAGCTTCCGGTTGCTTCGCAGGACTAAAAGGTCCTTCATATCATACAGAACTTACTGTTTGTGGAGATGAGTTTGTAGCGTGTTCAATTAGCCCCCGCAAAACACGAGTGAAAGCCAGTTTGACCTTTTCAGCATAGCTTTGGCATTTCAGGCGCAGTATGTCATGCATTGCAAATTGCCGCATATTGGACTGATAATGAATCCCACCCACCACAATGACAAAAGGGCCGGCGAAATGTGCAAGGCATGCAGCGTCTCTCCACCAAAGAGGCTTCTTTGTCTCAATGGGGCTGCGAACTCACTATATCTCGGACTAAGAATCACAGCATGACAAGGCAGAAGGAAGGTGAGCCACAATTTTTAAAGAGATGGCAAGGACAGGCGTCGGATAAAATTTTTCGTAAAACACGCGACACAACAATTACAATTCTCGAACTAGTTGTCAGCACGGCGACAGGCACTGCGGAAGATCACCACTGCATACTGCATACTAGCGTGGCTGGCAGGATAATTCTGACAGGAAGTTTAACAAGTACACAATCAGGACTTACACAAGCACCGCGCCTGGTTACTCTCAAGAACGTGCTGGTTGTTCAGCCGCAGAGCAAGACAGGAAAAGGTTTCTATATTGGTAATCGCACAGAGTGCCCAGCATATGACATTGCAGTGCCTCTAGAACGCCAAGACGTGTGTCACGCACACAAGAATGTATTGCCTAGTGACAATTTGTGGAGCGCGTGTGTGGAATCCGCTGCCAATAAGTTCAGAACGCACCAGCTTTAGAAAAGAAACAATAGTGCCTTTCGAACCGTGAAGTAAAGCATGCTTTGTTGCCAGACCTTGCGCCTGAAGAGCATATTGTAAATGCACAAAAATATATGTTATCTACGTGACTATCACTGAACACTAGATACGACAGCGGGATTACGTTGAAACTTAGTGTTGGCATGCAAAGATGCTCCGTAATCCCGCGCACTACGCACTTTATAATCTGTAGAAAATACTGGTGTTTCTGTTGACTCTGTGATGCAATGATTCCCCAATCTGTCGTTAGTGTACACCCACGTGTTGCATTATGAATGCAATGCACATATCAGATCGCCATTAATTCTGGACACGATACGCTAGCAGTCCACAAGAGCACTATCAAAGAAGTGATCACCCAAAAATCATGATTCTGTTCCAATCAATGCATATCATCTCGACGCTTGGAGAACAAATCAAGCTCCTTGCATGCCAGACCAATATAAAGCTCGCTGATTTGCCCAGTACGTTGCTCAAGCTAATTAGCGTCAATTGCTGATCTTGAGCATGTCTCACCCTCTGGATTTTATTTGAAACAGCAGACCACATGCTCAATAACAGAAAACATTTGTTCATTGTTGAAATGGAGAGCGCCACCTGTCTCTGGCTGGGCATGACGTGCTACGTGGAGGAATTGAAGACATGTATAGTTCCCCGAATATCTCGTTATTTGGACTTCTGCCTGCAAAACGTGTTACTGTAAACATCGCAGAAGCGCAAACTTTCAACAGTATATAGGGTGGGGTACAATGCTCGCGGGGTGCGCCGCTGGTAGCAAGAACACTGCTGAATATCAGGATGCCTTGGAATATGCCATGCTAACACGCAGCGAGACTAGTAAGTGCATTAAGGACTTTGCTCGACTCAGTTGACTTAAATTAACGGACTGCGTTGTAAATGCACATTTTGCAGAGAGCTCCCGTTGCATATCAGCTCTTGTGTTTAAGCCGCGGATAAAACACGTAACCGGAGACAATAATTTGCCCGTATAATGCCTGCTTTTTCCAAACAGAGGACGCACCAACTGAATTCGTTGCATCAAGCTAAATAAGTTTGGCGCCTAAGAAACTTCGCAAGGTGAAGAGAATAAGGGAAAGGGGGAACTGCTCCGCTGCATACGAGATTATTACCTCGATTAATGCGGCCAGACGCGCAAAATCAGAAGGGAAATAGACCGTTCATTCCCTTGCGTCTTGGGGACAGCAGAGAAAGGGCAACCCAAATTCCACAGGAAAACCTCCGTTTCTGAAATTCCGTTCCTTGCTTGCACACCAAAGCCCTCGCTAGTTTTTTCGAAGGACAGAAAAAATTAACACTACGTCATTTCCGCTGCCACATAATTTCATGCCGCAGTATGTGTGCTGAGGAGCTTACGGACTGCATCATTACCTCTGAATAATTTTTGCGTGCCCATGTGAAGCGTTTTTTGTATGCAAATGCTCTGCTGCCTCCTTGAATCAGATATGCAAAGCAAAGAAAAAATGGTAAGCCACATTTTTTGCCGAGCACCCAATGACGCCTTTAAGTAAGCTAATGCGCACATCTCAACGCAGTGGACGTGCTGGTTCAATTAGTAACGAGTACTTAAACCCTTCCAAAGCTGTAAGATACCGAGATATAGAAAGTGCTGTGCAGAAATTAAGGCTATCAAAGCCAGCTATGCTAGTGCATTTTTCGGTTGAAGCTTCTCATTTATCTTCTGTCCAATGATACGTACAGTCTGCGTGTTGGTAACTTGAGCTGCACCTTGGCTCACAGGGTGTACAGCGATAGCTAGCGCTGATGTACATCAATTCAATGAAAATTTTAAACGATAAGCAAACGTGAAATGATTACGTATGATCAACAAAACAAGGACACATTTGCAAGTAGTGGACAGTCTCAAAAAAGACAAACAGCGGACGCACGCCCTAAAGGAATAAGATGATTATACTGTTTGCTGCCTCCATACTCCAGCTTGCACAAGTGCAAACTGGTACCACGAATTTTTGTTCTGCCTGGACTTCCGATTCTTAGCAGAGCCATGACAGTCTGAGAGTTCCTCAGTATAATACGGCTGCCACGCTTGAAGTGAGACTTACGAAACCGGTGTTGTAGGCTTCTCACACTTTAAGTTTTGTGAAAAAAGATTAGTAGATAAGCTTTCTGTGCTCAGCAGGGGAGCAATACTATTCAGTAATACTTCAGAGCACAAGCCAAAGTACTGTGCTCCTCAATGAACTATTAGCTTTCCCTCTCCATTCTGCATATTCCTTGTGTGCTGCTGTACGCACCAGCTACGTCCCCATCCTCAAATCCTGCCGATCAAAGAAAACATGCGATTTCGCTGGGCCGCGGACAAATGGTCAATGGTTGCAGCAAGAATGACGCAGGGTAATGGCGTAAAGAAAAAAAGTTGCGACCACTCGTACTGCTCTTGCATTGCATGTAAGTTGGGCCGATGGACAATCAAGTGAAGTCAATATTGGCTTTGCTCAGGTACTCCAATCGACCAGCACGTTAAAAAGACTCGACCGGCCCCACAGAAAATGTACAATTTTCATTTAGCTTACAACCTTATGAAGATTGGAAAGCCAAAGAAAATATTCATCTATTGATAAGGACTCTTTAGCCATACCATTAAGTAAACATGTACTTAGGAAAAAGTGTCGCCAACCCAGGGTGGCACATTCAATGAAGAAAATGATCCGATTTTCAGGTCATGCACTACATAATCACACGTGGTGACAATTATCCAAAAAACGCACATTTCAGAGGCTCAACTCAGTGTGAACACGTTGCCTTTGAAAGATAATGCGAGCGTCACTCTTGAGCGAAATAATCACAGATTTTTAATGGAACGGACCTCCTGAATTGAAACAAGCATTGCTACTTTTAAATACCCTGTCTCATGGAACGTGCGTTATGGACTCTCCCTTCTGCACCAATGCCAAGCCTTCAAATACTTTTGGAGACACAGAAGGGGGCACGAATAACACCTTCGCTGCATGATATGCCTTTTTCGTTTGGGAAATATATCGCTTGTTGCTGCAAAACGCAAGTGCCTGACGTACTTTCTGCAGTTTCATGACAAACGTTCCGCCTGCCGTGTGTGAATCAATTTTTCCTTGGGCCACAACAGAGTGGGACGTATAGGACTTCGATACTCTCACACGATGATGATGAAAGGCTAAGCAATACTGCATTTAGACAGGATACTGACTAACTCGCCACCCCCTAGTCACTCAGCATCAATGTGCAGAACACATTCTTCACACTGCATGAGCGACAGTGAGGAAGGCGTATTCGAAGCAATACCACATTTTCACACCCTGCGGATCTGTGAGAAAGACAGAAGCAATATCTTGAACTGCAATAAGCGAACAGACGAATACAAACGGATTTACGATGCAGGGTCTGTAGCAGGTGCTTCAATTGATGCCAGCTATATGAATAAACACAGACTTTTTGGACCGCTGCTCAAGACTAAATTGGCCTTACTGTTTCTATATTCTTCTAACGTACAGTCTGGAGATGCATGAAGCCATACAGAAGTCGTAACCTCAATATTGCAGATGGGGCGACAGATATGAGCAAAGACGTAGGGGGACTATCTTCGAGTTTGTAGCATTGCGTGCCAACTGCACTTTGCCCTGGGACGTGAGCAACATCATGAAAATCGTACCAAGAATAAACGGCTTTTTATCCAGTTCGTCACGAATACATCCAGCACATTGATGGAAGCGGCGTATCAGGTCTGATTGTCTCGGAGAGCTAAAGTATTTGGAGATGACACGGGCATTCCATCTTTCGACATTGTCACATAGGAACAAAGGCGCTGATTGATCTACGTTCAGCAGAAGCTTGGTAGGCAATTTCAATTTGAAGGAGCTCCACAATACGCAAAACGCACCCACTAATTTGAGCGATTCCTCGATGACAATAGAAGCGCCACTGCGGCATTTTCGTTGAGGTCTGTTACCCCTCCACAGCCCATCTTAGAGATGGCGATCATTCAAGTGCGGACGAATGCTAAATTTTACCTTACTAAGATACTGTTCTGCACATTTTCGTGCGCCTTTGTATACCCAACGAGGAACGCTTGTTAGAAGGCTGCTTTTTTGTGGAAGCGCGTCATCTCTACGCAGTGAGAAAACCATGCTGGACGCTTCCGTGTATCTGCCGCAAAGAAGTACATTCCGCTCTGAGGTGCGTCATAAGCATTTCGTCTACAAAAAAGACCCGGCGCTCACGTCCTATATTTCAGACATCCAAACCGCACCAGATGATACCGAATGCTTGAGAAGTGAAGATGATCTGTGTTAAACTTGGTCAGACATCGAACGCCCGCACATGTGCGAGCCATCACAAAGTACAAGAGGCCTCTGAAGAGCCGCTATTCCGCCTGATACGGGAAAGAAACTGCATCTGCAATGCCCTCACGGCTGACGTACATCCTATATCATTTTAATATTGAGTCCGTTTTGAAGAACGCTAGGGCTAGGAGTAGGCATCTCAAAACCTGTGCATTGTCAAACAATGCAGATGAAGGCTTACTAGTACTGCGTCTAAACCAAATACTGGCAAGCTTCTTAGTTCCGAGTCACTTAGCATGAAGGTGCTGAATGCATTCTTTAGTTTGCATATGCAAAACATATCGTGAAAACGACAGTGAGCAACGAGAATTCGAAAAAATATTGCCACTACATGCCCTGTGGATCCGTGAGGAAAACAGAAGCAATATCATGAACTGCACTGAGCGAACAGGCGAATACAAACGGATTTACGATGCAGGGTTTGTAGCAGG